>NC_053027.1:534509819-534703799 GCF_003073215.2 Triticum urartu | reverse complement strand
AATGCTCTGCTTTGGATAGTTGAAGTACTCTCAAACTTAAGGCCAAAGCTTGACAGTTCCAGTGCCCACTCAACAATCCTGCCTGTCGCTTCTGGATTCTGTGGTATCCTCTTCAGCGGAAAGCGAGTGACAACTGTGATCTCGTGTGCTTGGAAGTAATGGCGCAGCTTTCTCGAGGCCATGAGAAGGCCGAAAAGCAATTTCTGTACGCCAGAGTACCTTGACCTAGCCCCCTGCAGAAGGGAACTGACAAAGTAAACTGGGCGCTGTACCATTCTCTTGTGTATCTCCTCACGCATCTGTGCAGATCCATCTTTCTCGGGACCAGAGCTTGCCGGGGAAGCCCCCTGCTTGTCGCTGGATGCGCCTGCCGTGGTTGCTGGCTCATCATCTGCCTCCCTCTCCGCTACTAACGCAGCACTAACCACTTGATTGGTTGCCGCTATATACAACAGCAACTTCTCTTGTGGCTTAGGTGCAACAAGTATTGGAGTGGAGGACAAGTATCTCTTCAAGTCTTGCAGCGCAGCCTCCGCTTCCGGAGTCCATTTCATTGGACCTGCCTTTTTCAATATTTTGAAAAACGGCAGGGCGCTCTCAGCAGACCTAGAGATAAACCTGCTGAGAGCAGCCACGCAACCGGCAAGTCTTCGTACATCCTTGACGCGCTTTGGTGCTTCAATCTTCTCAATGGCCTTGATCTTGCCGGGATTGGCTTCGATTCCCCGCTGAGACACGAAGAACCCGAGAAGCTTGCCGGAGGGGACTCCAAACACACACTTCTCGGGGTTGAGCTTGAGGTTGATCTTGCGCAGATTTGCAAAAGTCTCGTCTAAATCTTGAATCAGAGTTGCCTTGTCCTTGCTCTTGACCACTATGTCATCCATGTAGGCTTCCACATTTCTGTGCATTTGTGGCTCGAGAGCGACATGGACTACCCTTGCAAATGTTGAACCAGCATTTTTTAAACCGAAAGGCATCCGTATGAAACAGTACGTGCCACATGGAGTGATGAATGCGGTCTTCTCCTCATCCTCTTCTGCCATGAAGATCTGATGGTATCCTGAGTATGCGTCAAGAAATGAAAGCAAGTCACATCCGGCCGTGGAGTCAACAATCTGGTCAATGCGCGGCAAAGGAAATGGGTCTTTGGGACAAGCTTTGTTAACATCGGTAAAGTCGATACAAAGTCTCCATTTCCCGTTCACCTTGCGCACGACTACAGGATTGGCCAACCACGTAGGATGGAGCACTCCTCTGACAAGGCCTGCTGCTTCCAACTTCTTGATCTCTTCTGCGATGAACTCTTGGCGCTCCACTGCTTGCTTCCTGACCTTCTGCTTGACGGGCCGTGCATGAGGACAAACGGCAAGATGGTGCTCAATTACTTTCCTGGGAACACCGGGGATGTCAGACGGTTGCCACGCAAACACGTCGACATTCGCCCGCAGGAAAGCAATGAGCGCGCTTTCCTATTTAGGGTCGAGAGTGGCGCTGATGGTGAAGGTACCACCAGTGCCGTCCTCCTTGGCGGACACCTTCTTGGTCTCTGGCGAAGCTGCCATTGTCTTCTTACACTTGCCGGTGGAGCTCGATGGCGCGTCCTCGACGGCAGCGCAGCACTCCGAAGAGGTGCGCTTGCCGGAGTGGGCATCAGAACTCTTGCCGGACTTGGTCTTCTTCTCCCCCGGGAGCTTCAACGGCAAGTGACTTGCGGTCTGTTGCGGCTGCCGCTTCCCGGTAGATCTTGTCGGCGCAGATAAGAGCATCCTTCTTGTCGCCGGGGACAGAGATGACGCTTATCGGGCCTGGCATCTTCAGCATGTTGTATGCGTAGTGAGAGGCTGCCATGAACTTGGCGAGTGCTGGACGGCCGATTATCCCATTGTAAGGCAATGGAAAATCAGCAACGTCAAAAGTGACCCTCTCAGTCCTGAAGTTCAACTCGCTGCCAAATGTTACTGGCAACGTGACCTTCCCCTTCGGCTTGCTCCTTCCCGGGTTGATTCCTTGGAATGTGCCGGTCTCTTCAAGCTCGCGGTCAGGGATCTGGAGTTTCTGGAGTACAGCGGAGGAGATCAGGTTCAAGCCGGCCCCGTCGTCAACTAGCATCTTAGTGACCTTGAGGTTGCGGATAGTTGGTGAAACCAACATCGACAAGCACCCGACCGCAGTTGTGCGGTCAGGGTGGTCCTCAATATCAAAGATGATAGGCGTGCTGGACCATTTCAGAAGCTTGCGTGACTCGATAGGTGGTTCCGCCGCATTGACTTCCCGCACCCACTGCTTGAGTTGGCGGTGTGAAGTATGCAGAGAAGCACCACCGTCAACGCACAAGACCTCTGTGGCTTTCTGGAACTCCTGTTCACTGGTCTCGACATCATCCATGTCTTCATCGTCGTCGTCATCTTCATCCTTGTCGCGGCCGCGGGGAGGTCTATCTCCTTGCCGCTGCTTGGCCTTGCCGCGGCGTCCTCCCCGGCCGGCGCGCTTCTTGCCGGATTCTCCAGCGCCTCCTTGGGCCCTCTCCTTGTCGCGTCGCTCGTATTCAGCCTTTTGCTGCTGGACAAGCTGCTCGATCTTCTTGCAGCTCTGGAGGTCATGGCCCTTGGTGCGGTGGATCTTGCAGTACTGCTTGTTGGTGCCGTCCTGCTTGTCGGCGATCGCCACAGCCTGGCAGTTGGTGCATGCGGCAATCTCCTTGCCGGAGCTACCAACTTTGGCTTTCTTGGCGCCACCTTCGTTGCCGGACTGCTCAATGACTAGCACATCTTTGCCTTTCTTCTTCCTGTTGTTCCGCCGCCGGTTTTTCTTTGCCGGGGCGGCATCCTCGCTGTCAGATCCTCCTGCTCCTGTATCCTTTCCGGGGAGTTTCCTCCCTTCCTCAGCGCGTGCACACTTGTCGGCCAGGGCATACAGCTCACTGACGTCTCTGATCTTGCACATCGCCATCTCCTCCCACATCCTGCGGTTATGCACGTTCTGATGGAACGCGCTGATGACCGCGGCAGGGTGGACATCTGGGATGTTGTGATGTACACGGCTGAACCTCTGAATGTACTTGCGCAGGGGCTCTCCTTCCTTCTGGGCGAGCAGATGAAGGTCACTCTCTTGGCCATGAGGTTTGTGGCCGCCCGTAAAGGCACCGACAAACTGATGGCATAGGTCTGCCCAGGAGGATATGGAGTTATCCGGCAAGTGCATGAGCCAGGACCTGACGTTGGGCTTGAGCACCAGTGGGAAGTAGTTGGCAAGGATCTTGTCGTCCCGTCCCCCGGCAGCATGCACCGCGATGGTGTAGATGCTGAGGAACTCCGACGGATGCGACTTGCCGTCGTACTTCTCTGGTACGTGTGGCTTGAAATTCTTTGTGCTGGGCCACTAGACTTGCCGCAGCTCACGGGTAAACGTAGGGCAACCTACCGCGTACGGCAAGTCGCCTGGTTCCCCTGGCGCATGCATGTCGACAGAGGGCCCAGCGCGCTGGTCCGATTGACGTCGCGCTTCTCTTCGGCGCTCGATGCGAGTACGAGCGTCTTCTTGCCGTCGTTCGTGAAGAACTTGGCGTTGATCGCGACGAGCTCGTGGATCTGATGACGCGGTGGAGTCGCTGTCGAGGTGGATCCGGCGAGTCGGCGATCTTGGCCTTCGGGGCGGAGAGTGCACAGTGGTTGCAACCCCACCAGTCTTGTCGCCACCGGCTCGTGCCTGGCTGACTTGCCGCAGCTGCGACGTGCTCGGCTGCCGTTGAGTGTCGCCGTTGGCGAAGCCGATGAGACTCTGAATGGTAGCCCTCCAGTCGTCGATCTTGTCTGCCGTTGGAGGGTAGTCCAGGAGCAGTTGAGCTCGCGCCAAAGCTTCTTCTGCAGTGGTGGGTGGCGGTGGCGAACGGTGCGAGGAGCGGGATATGCTCGGACTTCTAACTATGTTAGAAGGAGCAGTATACCGTCCAGGCGACCGTGCCTTGCTCGTGCCAGCATGTTGGCGTGCATGCTGGTCTTGAGCACTCCGTGATCCACCAGCTCGATCTTGGTCCAGCAAACGCATGGTACCGTGAGTACCATGACGCTGCCGGTCCCGCGCCTCCTGAGATGGGCGCGGTGCATGTACGGACGCCGAGGTCTTGGAGTGCGCCCGGTCGTTGTGGGAGCCGGCTACGCCGCCGATGGGCAGCGCAGCCTTGTCCTTGGACCTGGCAGCACCGTGAGCTCCCTCGCCGACGCCCGTTCTTCCGCCGGCGTCTGCCCCATCAGCCGTTTGCTCCGGCGGTGGTGGGTTCGGCGCGGATGGAGCAGCCGCCTCCGAAGCCTTCTTCTTCGGCGGCATGTCGATGAAGATGATGAAGATCTAGCTCGTGTGAACGCCGGATCTGGTTCACACAACCTCGACTTCTCCGCGTTCAGCTCCGACGAGGAAGAAGAAGAGTAAGATTCTCTTGTTGTACTCGTAGTTCTTCAATTCTTGCTGTTTGTCTTGTATCTCATTTGCTTTACTCTGAACTTATTCCTTTTTAGGACTCTGGCCCAGAGAGCAGCGAAGAGGGCCAAGGTCCCGGTGATTATCATCGAGGACGAACCCACCGCGACAGCAGGGGGCGCGTCCGAGACAATCTTGCCGGACCCGGCAACTGTTCTCCAGAGCAGCCCCCAGCGTAAGAATATGGTTCACTTCCCGCTGTGAGGTGCGCATGGATACTCTGTCTTTGCTGATATCTGACTGTTGGTTTGTGTAGGAGCAGAGCAGCCCCACCAGGAGCCAAGGGAGAGCTCTCCGGCAAGGGAGAAGTCTCCGGCAAGGGGGAGTAGGTTCCCTTGGCCGCTTGGCGGGAGCAGTGGCGGTGGTCTGAGACGACCCCGCTCCGGCTGCCGCCGCGGCGTGAGAAGCGGCAGGAGTAGAAGCGGTGGTCTGGGAGGGCCCCGCTCCAGTTGCCGTCGCAGCGTGAGGTGCTCCCGCGGCAACAGTGCTTGCCGCGGTGGAGCGTGTCACGCGGCGCGACGACTGTTGACTCGCCTGTCGCTCCGCTACGTCACCGGCCTTGCGGAGACGCCTTCTTGGTGGGGATGGAGGCTCTGCTTGCGGCGAGCTGCCTGAAGATGAGGAGGAAGAGGAGTTGATTTCCAGCGAGCCGCTTGTATCCTTGGTGGGCTCGCTTGACTCGACGTCATGCCCGGCAAGCTCTCTCTCGCCGGTGGGCTCCCCTCGCTCGGCACGGCTTGCCGCTTCTGCTGCCTCTGCCTCCTCCACGGTGAATCCAAATTCGCCCGCGGCTACGGCTGCCGCCGCCTCTTCCAGCCTAGTGGCGATGCGTGTCATCTCCGCATCGGTGGTGTCGCGGGTGAGGCTATCCTTTTCGTCGGAGCGGATCGGCACTTCTACCAAGCCATCGAAGAATTGCTGCACGACATCGTCTGCAGGCTCTTGCCAAGTTGGGACAATTCCATGCGAATCGCACAGCGGCATCATTGCACGGATGCGGTCGAGCGCGGAGTTGTTGCACAACGGAACGACACCCCCCGGCAACCTGAACACTTCAGGATGTTGAGGGTCATACTTGAACAGCTCCTGGAGCATCGCGTTAAGCTCCAGAACAGTGAAGTTGAAGTTGAGGCCCGGCCGCAGCCTCATGATATCCACCGCATTCTTGAATTCCCAGGCGGGTCTCCCCCGTTCCTGCAGGGGGGCGATGCGGCGACGAAGAAAATCTGCGCCAACAGCGCCTACAGTGAGCCCGGCAAGCCTGAGGCGTAGGATCCGGGTGACGGCAATCTTCAGCCTATCGTCTTCCGGGGCCACGTCACTCCAATCGCTGCCGCGTGCTACTGGGACTTGGCGCCGGGCGTTAAACGGCTGCGGGTTCTCCTCGTCAATCCAGCACCAGTCTGCTCTCCATTCCTCCCACTTGCCGCGGAACTCTCCCTCCAGATAAGTGTCCTTCTTGCCGGCCCTCGAGATCCAAGCGATTCCGCCAGATAAAGGCTCTCCTCTCTCTACTCGGGGCATAAAGAAGTGGCGAAAAAGGGCTACATTGGGATGGACTCCGACAAAGTTTTCGCAGAGATGTGCGAAAACTGCCATGGTCAGAACAGCATTGGGGGTGAAATCAAGGAGGTGGAACCCGTAGGTGTTCATAATATCGCAGAAGAACTCAGAGAAGGGCGGGCAGAGCCCGCAGTAGAAGAACAAGGCGAAGAAAGGATATCCATTTGGAGCCGTCTTCCAAGCGGCGGCTGGAAGTACCTTCGTGCGCGGGTGCGCTCGCGTCTCCGTCGACCAGAAGAGGTAGTAGTTCTCCCTCAGCTCCCTCGCGGCGAGCTTGGGGGGGAAGACTGCCCGCTCCTTTCGCAGCGCCGCAAGCCACTGCGCCTCGGTCGACTTCACAACCTTCCCCTTGTCGGCTCTCGGAGCCATGGAGGAAGTGGTGGAGGAGGTCGACGGTGTTGGTGGTGCTGGTGGCGATGGGGGGCGGGGCGCTGCTCTCTTTCAGATTTGGGAAGACAAGGGAGCGGCGGAGATTTCCGAGATTGAAGCAGCAACCGGCGAATGGGCGAACTACCCCTGTTTCCCCTGCTTATAAAGAGGGAGGGGGCGGACGTTCCGCCTTTCCGAATAAAGAAACCACCCACGATCTCTCCCACGACGCCGCATTCAACGCGTGCCATTCGGGGAGGGCGCGGTGGATACGGAGAGAGATACGGCGTAACCCAGGCCACGCGTGCCCATGCCCTGCTTTGGGCCTGGTCCAACAGCGCTCGACACCGTGTGTGGCCCAGGCCCGGGGGCTCCTATCGGTGTACTAGAGTAGGGGTACCCTAGTATCCCGAACTTGTGCACGGGCAGTCGCAGCATCCCGCGGCAAGGCTTGCCGGGTGACTGCCAAGGTCCTCTGTGGTTCCTTTGGAGCCATTCAAGGACAAAGTATCCAAGCCAAGGAGACAAGACCCCGGCAAGAGGAGCTTGTCGGGAAGGCCAACAAAGGCATCTCAAGACCCCGGCAAGAGGAGCTTGCCGGGAAGGCCAACCAAGGCATCTCAAGGAACTTGCATCGACGCGCCACGTGTCCCGGCAAGGCCCGGTGAGCGACAAGCTCCCGGACGCGACAAAACAACAACCGCGGCAAGGCGCTTGCCGCGGCAAGCCACCACTCTGTGCCCGCGCTCCAGCACATCCACCAACGTGTCGCTCTGGGACCCTTCCAGGCGTACGTGGCGGGAGGCTGTGCAGCCAGCGGTGCGCGGTGGCCAGCGGCGCTGACAAGATTGCCATCGTGGCGAGTGGTGGCGTCCCTGACAGTCCCTTTTGCACTGTTTAGACGACGCAGACGGGCATTTAATGCCCTTGTCCCCTGCCGTCAGGGTTAGGTATGATACGCTGTAGCAGGTAGCTGTACCTACCGCATCACCTTTCCATTTTTACCCTTTGTCTCCGTTGCCACCTGTCGGTGACCCCTTGAGCATATAAAAGGAGGCCCGTGCGCAACGTAGAGGGAGGGGAGGGAGAACACTCACGCTCGGTCTCGTTAGCTGCTGGAGTGTACTGTAGCACTCCGCGCTCCCGATCAAGAACTCAATACAAACCACAAAGCAGGAGTAGGGTTTTACGCATCCGTGCGGCCCGAACCTGGGTAAACTGCTCGTGTGCTTCGCCTCGATCCGCTCTTCGTGCGACCGCCGCCCCCGCCGAACCGAAAGGGACTCGGCCCGCCGGTCCCATAGGTGCTCGTGGATCAGTACCCCGGCAATGATGCCTCAGAAGGGTTGGCTTCGCCTCTTATCAAAAATGTACTGCAACTATTCGGATGCTTGCATACGGAATTCCCGGTGATCCTGTGGATGAGTATGTCCGCATGAGTGTGTTCACATGCCTTGCATCATTGTACAAGTTTTGCAAAGCTGTGGTTGAGTGTTTGGCCCGGAGTACTTGTCAGAACACAATGCCGCAGATACAATCCGGTTGTTGGCGATCAATGAACACATTATAATTTGGGAGTCGTTGCACGTAGGTTGCATCATAATAGATTTAATGGAGATTTCTTTGGTGGAATTTATGCAACCCATATAGCTATTTTTCTTGGTATAACCATACGTGAGGATGATATTGAGTTGCCTCCTGCTTATTTGGATTATGAGGCTATGGTTCGTCATCATTTTGTTGAGAGGAACGATCAGTTCCTCTAGTACCGACTAATCTTTGACAGACGACGCACCTATCACGTCGCTCTCCCTACTTCTACTTTCTTTGACTTTCAGGCAAAAGGGAGATATTTTATAACCAGAGAGGAGGCGGAAGACTATAAGAGGAGGGCTGAGATAGCTCGCCTCCAAGCTGCAGCCCACGATGCAATGACTGCTGCATCTCAGTACGACCCCAACTACAACTTTGGATATCCGCCAGGCTATCTGTGGCATTATACCAACTTAGGCCAAAAGCCTAAGCTTGGGGGAGTACGTATTTTCCACCGACATTACATTTATGTTCACACACTCATTGCTAAATATCTGTGCTCATACTTTTTCATTGTAATATCAATGCTAGTTTATTTCCTTTTTATGCTTTCTTCTTGTGTGTTTGATAAACCTTAAGAAAAAACAAAAAAAATTAGTTGTAGCTTTTAGCTAGTTTTAATTTCCATGCTTGTAGTAATTATTAAAAAGAAAACGCAAAAAGATTTCATGTTCTTCATTTGCTTGTTGGGAGCTTTCCCATGTAAATAGTTTTATTTCTTTTCTTGTTCTTTAGGGGTGAGAGGAGAAGACCATGATGAAAATGTTGAGTGGCACTCATTTGCATTATTGTTGACCTAACAAAGAGCCCATATTACCTTGTCTTCTCTCTTGAATTGAATGCTTGCAGATTCCAGCTTAGTCCAATGCACGTACACTATTATTATTATCCACACTATTCGGTCGTGCAAGTGAAAGGCAATAATGATGATTATATGATGAACTTATTGAGATGAGAAAAATTGGTATGAACTCGACCTCTCTTATTTTTGTAAATATGATTAGTTCATCGTTCCTGATTCAACCTATTATGAATAAACATGTTTGCAATGACAATTAGAGATTATAGTTGCTTATGCCATGCTTAATTAGTTAGGAGTTTATAATGGTTTACCTTGCGTGCCAACATGCTATTAAAATGGTTGTGATGTGATATGATAGGGTGGTATCCTATTTTGAACGATTCAAGTGGCTTGACTTGGCACATGTTCACGCATGTAGTTGAAACAAAATCAACATAGCCTCTACGATATTTATGTTCATGGTGCATTATATCCTACTCATGTTTGCATTCAGTGTTGATTAATTTTAATGCATGTTCATGATTGTTGTCGCTCTCTAGCTGGTCGCTTCCCAGTCTTTTTCTAGCCTTCACTTGTACTAAGCGGGAATACTGCTTGTGCATCCAATTCCATAAACCCCAAAGTAGTTCCATATGAGTCCACCATACCTACCTATATACGGTATCTACCTGTCGTTCCAAGTAAATTTGTATGTGTCAAACTCTAAACCTTCAAATAAACATTATGTTTTGTATACTCGAATAGCTCATGTATCAACTAGGGTTGTCTGTATCTTCCATGCTAGGCGGGTTATTCTCAAGAGGAGTGGACTCCGCTCCTCACTCACGAGAACATGGCTGGTCACCGGGATGCCCGGTCCCATGCTTTAAGCAAATCAAAATCAAAATAATTGCAAACAAAACTCCCCCAGGATTGTTGTTAGTTGGAGGCACTCGTTGTTTCGAGCAAGCCATGGATTGATGCTTGTTGGTGGAGGGGGAGTATAAACTTTACCATTCTGTTTGGGAACCGCCTATAATGTGTGTAGCATGGAAGATATCGAGATCTCTCAGTTGTTATGTTGACAATGAAAGTATACCGCTCAAAATATTACTGATATCTATTTCAAAACCGAGCTCTAGCACCTATACAAATCCCTGCTTCCCTGTGCGAAGGGCCTATCTATTTACTTTTATGTTGAGTCATCATCCTCTTATTAAAAAGCACCAGTTGGAGAGCACCTCTGTCATTTGCATCCATTACTGTTAGTTTACATTGAGTATGACTTGACTGGATCTCTTTTACCATGAATTACAATGTCTAGTCAGTCCTTGATCTTTAAAGATGCTCTGCATTTATGTTTTGTGGTCTCAGAAAGGGCTAGCGAGATACCATCTTGTTATATCGTATCATGATTGTTTTGAGAAAGTGTTGTCATCCGAGATTTATTATTATTGCTCGCTAGCTGATTATGCCATTGATATGAGTAAACATGAGACCTAAGTGTTATTGTGAATATGGTTAGTTCATAATCTTTGCTGAAAACTTGAATGCTGGCTTTATATATTTGCAACAACAAGAGCAAATAGAGTTTGTAAAAGTTTTTCTTTATCACTTTCAGTTTATCAGCTGAATTGCTTGAGGACAAGCAAAGGTTTAAGCTTGGGAGAGTTGATACGTCTCCGTCGTATCTACTTTTCCAAACACTTTTGCCCTTGTTTTGGACTCTAACTTGTATGATTTGAATGGAACTAATATGGACTGACGCTGTTTTCAGCAGAATTGTCATGGTGTTATTTTTGTGCAGAAATAAAAGTTCTCGGAATGACCTGAAAATCAATGGATAATTATTTTGGAATATATAAAAAATACTGGAAGAAGAATCCACGTCAGGGGGGCCTCCACCTGTCCACGAGGGTGGGGGCGCGCCTGCCCCCTGGGCGCGCCCCCCTGCCTTGTGGTCCCCCTGACGCTCCACCGACCTCAACCTTGACTCCATATATTCGTGTTTGGGGAGAAAAAAAATCAGAGAGAAGGGTTCATCGCGTTTTAGGATACGGAGCCGCTACCAAGCCCTAAACTCTCTCGGGAGGGCTGATCTGGAGTCCGTTCGGGGCTCCGGAGAGGGGAATCCGTCGCCATCATCATCATCAACCTTCCTCCATCACCAATTTCATGATGCTCACCGCCGTGCGTGAGTAATTCCATCATAGGCTTGCTGGACGGTGATGGGTTGGATGAGATTTATCATGTAATCGAGTTAGTTTTGTTAGGGTTTGATCCCTAGTATCCACTATGTTCTGAGATTGATGTTGCTATGACTTTGCTATGCCTAATGCTTGTCACTAGGGCCCGAGTGCCATGATTTCAGATCTGAACCTATTATGTTTTCATGAATATATGTGAGTTCTTGATCCTATCTTGCAAGTCTATAGTCACCTATTATGTGTTATGATCCATTAACCCCGAAGTGACAATAATCGGGACCACTACCGGTGATGACCGTAGTTTGAGGAGTTCATGTATTCACTATTTGTTAATGCTTTGGTCCGATACTCTATTAAAGGAGGCCTTAATATCCCTTAGTTTCCATTAGGACCCCGCTGCCATGGGAGGGTAGGACAAAAGATGTCATGCAAGTTCTTTTCCATAAGCACGTATGACTATATTCGGAATACATGCCTACATTACATTGATGAACTGGAGCTAGTTCTGTGTCACCCTAGGTTATGACTGTTACATGATCGATCGCATCCGGCATAATTCTCCATCATCGATCCAATGCCTACGAGCTTTCCATATATTGTTCTTCGCTTATTTACTTTTCCGTTGCTATTGTTACAATCACTACAAAACACCAAAAATATTACTTTTGCTATTGTTACTTTTGCTACCATTACCACTACTATCATATTACTTTGCTACTAAATACTTTGCTGCAGATATTAAGTTATCTAGGTGTGGTTGAGTTGACAACTCAGCTACTAATACTTGAGAATATTCTTTGGCTCCCCTTGTGTCAAATCTATAAATTTGGGTTTAATACTCTACCCTTGAAAACTGTTGCGATCCCCTATACTTGTGGGTTATCAAGAAGTTTTGGGTGATCTCCAGAAAAGAATAAAGAAGTTGCGGCAGGAGTTGGAGGAGTGCCGAAGGTAGGAGTTGTGGGAGGCAGAGGTGAAGCGTGAGCAAGTGGTACGGTGAAAACTTGGACGGTTGGAGGAGCAGCTTGATATCTTTTGGCAGTAGCGGGCACATGTCAATTGGTTGACAAAGGGAGATCGTAACACAGATTACTTCCATGGTGTAGCGTTGGAGAGGAAGAGGCAAAATATGATTCATAAATTGAAGGGAGAGGATGGTGTGGAGGTAGAAGGGGAGGAGGGCTTAAAGGCTCTCATAACTAACCATTTCTCTAGCTTGTTTACCCCCATGGTAGGTTCTCAAATGGAGCAAGTTCTACATTGTGTTACGCCTCGTGTGACTCCACAAATGAACACCTTCCTCCAAAAAGAGTACATGGCTCAAGAAATAAAGAGTGCGCTGGATGATATGGGAGACTTAAAAGCCCTTGGGGCTGATGGTATGCCGGCTGGTTTCTACAAGAGATTTTGGGGGACGGTGTGTGAGGTTGTGGTACAAGAAGTTCTACGTGTATTGCAAGGCGGCAGCATACCGGAGGGATGGAATGAAACTATTGTGGTACTCATCCCATATGTTCGGAACCCGGATCATATCAAAGATCTTCGCCCTATTAGCCTTTGCAATGTGGTGTATAAGCTTGTTTCCAAAGTTCTCGCCAACCGACTCAAGGTGATCTTGGATGAACTCATATCAGCTAACCAAAGTGCATTTGTCCTGGGGCGGCTAATATCGGACAACACCATCCTTGCTTGTGAGATGACGCATTTTATGAGGAGAAAGAGAAGTGGAAAGGATGTTTATATGGCCCTCAAACTAGATATGAGCAAGGCTTATGATAGAGTGGAGTGGCCTTTTTGGAGGGCATGATGAAACGTTTGGGTTTTGTGGATGAGTTTACCCAACTGATTATGAAGTGTGTGACTACTGTGACCTACAGGTTTCGAGTTAACGGAGATATCACAGATGCTATCGTCCCTGGAAAGGGCCTGCGACAAGGTGACCCCATCTCACCCTATTTGTTTCTAATCTGCGCGGAAGGTTTCTCTACTTTGTTGCACCAAGCTGAAAGAGAGGGTAAAATCAATGGTATTAAGATTGCTCCTACGTCCCCAACGGTGAACCATTTTAAAAAGGCCAAGTGGTCAAAACAGAATTGGGCCACAAGGGCCCAATAGTAGTGGTGGCGCCTCCTTTCTCCTCATGGAAAGAGGAGAGGAAGGTGATGACCCACAAGTATAGGGGATCTATCGTAGTCCTTTCAATAAGTAAGAGTGTCGAACCCAACGAGGAGCAGAAGGAAATGATAAGCGGTTTTCAGCAAGGTATTCTCTGCAAGTACTGAAATAAGTGGTAACAAATAGTTTTGTGATAAGATAGGTTGTAACGAACAACAAGTAACAAAAGTAAATAAAGTGCAGCGAGGTGGCCCAATCCTTTTGTAGCAAAGGACAAGCTGGAACAAACTCTTATAATAGGAAAAGCGCTCCCGAGGACACATGGGAATATCGTCAAGCTAGTTTTCATCACGTTCATATGATTCGCATTCGATACTTTGATGATTTGATATGTGGGTGGACCGGTGCTTGGGTGCTGTTCTTACTTGAACAAGCATCCCACTTATGATTAACCTCTATTGCAAGCATCCGCAACTACAACAAAAGTATTAAGGTAAACCTAACCATAGCATGAAACATATGGATCCAAATCAGCCCCTTACGAAGCAACGCATAAACTAGGGTTTAAGCTTCTGTCACTCTAGCAACCCATCATCTACTTATTACTTCCCAATGCCTTCCTCTAGGCCCAAATAATGGTGAAGTGTTATGTAGTCGACGTTCACATAACACCACTAGAGGCTAGACAACATACATCTTATCAAAATATCAAACGAATACCAAATTCACATGACTACTAATAGCAAGACTTCTCCCTTGTCCTCAGGAACAAACGTAATTACTCACAAAGCATATTCATGTTCATAATCAGAGGGGTAATAATACGCATATAGGATCTGAACATATGATCTTCCACCAAATAAACCAACTAGCATCAACTACAAGGAGTAATCAACACTACTAGCAACCTACTAGCACCAATCCCGGACTTTGAGACAAGAATTGGATACAAGAGATGAACTAGGGTTTGGAGATGAGATGGTGCTGGTGAGGATGTTGATGGAGATTGCCCTCTCCCGATGAGAGGAGCGTTGGTGATGACGATGGTGATGATTTCCCCCTCCCGGAGGGAAGTTTCCCCGGCAGAACAGCTCTGCCGGAGCTCTAGATTGGATCCGCCAAGGTTCAGCCTCGTGGCGGCGGAGTCTCGTCCCGAAAAGTTCCTTTTTATTTTTTTCTCATCGAAAGACCTCATATAGGAGAAGATGGGCATCGGAGAGCCACCAGGGGGCCCACGAGGTAGGGGGGCGCGCCCTAGGGGGGGCGCCCCCCACCCTCGTCAGCAGGGTGTGGGCCCCCTGGCCTTCATCTTTGGCGTGGATTTTTCTTTATTTCTTTTAAGACGTTTCGTGGAGTTTCAGGAATTTTGGAGTTGCGCAGAATAGGTCTCTAATATTTGCTCCTTTTCCAGACCAGAATTCCAGTTGCCGGCATTCTCCCTCCTTATGCAAACCTTGTAAAATAAGAGAGAATAGCCATAAGTATTGTGACATAAAGTGAAATAACAGTCCATAATGTGATAAATATCGATATAAAAGCATGATGCAAAATGGACGTATCAACTCCCCCAAGCTTAGACCTCGCTTTTCCTCAAGCGAAAAGCCGATAACAATAAATATGTCCTCATGTTTAGAGGTAGAGGCGTCGAAAAAAATAAAATACGGACATGAAGGCATCATGATTATTCTCATAACAGCAACATATATAGATTTTGTCATATGATTACTTATGTTCAAGTGATGATCTATTCACAATGCAAGAGTATAAATCATAAACCTTATTGGGCTCCGACAAACTATAATCTCAGTTATTGAAGCAATTACAATTTATCATAACATCGGAAAGAGTCCATGTCAGAGCTAAAAAGCAAGTCCACATACTCAACTATCATTTAGTCCTCCATAATTGCTAACACTCACGCGATACTTGTGGTTACGGAGTTTTAATCGGACACAGAGAAAGATAGGGGCTTATAGTTTTGCCCCACAACCTTTTACCTCAAAGGTAATGTCAACAATAATGGTTCATGCTCCCCTACATCCAATTAGATATATGTATATCATGTTCTTTCCAACATGCTGAGCTTGCCAAAGGATAAAATGAAAAAGAAAAGGTGAAGATCACCATGGCTCTTGCATAAGGTAGAAGATAATAATAAAGGATAGGCCCTTCGCAGAGGGAAGTAGAGGTTGCCATGCGCTTTTATGGTTGGATATATAAAATCTCAATGCGAAAGAATGTCACTTTATATTGCCCCTTGTGATATGAACCTTTATTATGCAGTCCGTCGCTTTTATTACTTCCACATCACAAGATCGTATAAAGCTTATTTCTCCCACACCAATCAATCATACATATTTAGAGCAATTTTTATTGCTTTGCACCGATGACAACTTACTTGAAGGATCTTACTCAATCCATAGGTAGATATGGCGGACTCTCATGGCAAAATTGGTTTAAGGGTATTTGGAAGCACAAGTAGTATTTCTACTTGGTGCTGAGAATTTGGCTAGCATGAGGGGGAAAGGCAAGCTCAACAAGTTAGAGGATCCATGACAACATACTTTATCTTAGATATAAGAAATACATAACTCATTACTTTGTCTTCCTTGTCCAACATCAACTCTTTAGCATGTCATATTTTAATGAGTGCTCCCAATCATAAAAGATGTCAATGATAATATATCTATATGTGAAAACCTCTCTTTCTTTATTACTTCCTATTAATTGCAACAATGACCAAAGCTATGTTTGCCAACTCCCAACAACTTTTAATCATCATACTCTTTCTATGTGAAGTCATTACTCTCAATAAGATCAATATGAACTTTTTATTTCTTTTTATTCTTTTTCTCTTTCTTTTATTCACCCAAGATCATGGCAAAATAATCAAGCCCTTGACTCAACACTAATATTTATTATATATAGCTCACGGACTCGTTTACATAGAGAGATCATAAAGCAAAACTCAAAACTAGATCATGCCATAAACTTTATTCTACTAGATCAAGATACTACTAATAGGATCGAACTAAGAAAAACGGTAAAGATAGTGTTGGGGAACGTAGCAAAAATTCAAAATTTTCTATGCATCACCAAGATCAATCTATGGAGTAATCTAGCAACGAGGGGAAGGAGAGTGCATCTACATACCCTTGTAGATCGCTAAGCGGAAGCGTTCAAGTGAACGGGGTTGATGGAGTCGTACTTGTCGTGATCCAAATCACCGATGATCCTAGTGCCGAACGGACGACACCTCCGTGTTCAACACACGTACAGCCCGGTGACGTCTCCTATGCCTTGATCCAGCAAGGGGAGAAGGAGAGGTTGGGGAAGACTCCATCCAGCAGCAGCACGACGGCGTGGTGGTGGTGGAGGAGCGCGAGACTCCAGCAGGGCTTCGCCAAGCACTATGAGAGACGAGGAGGAAGAGGGGTAGGGCTGCGCCAACAGGGAGATTGAATCGTGTGTTGGGCTGCCCCTTTGCTCAAGTATATATAGGGGGAGGGGAGGGGCTGCGCCCCCACCTAGGGTTCCCTCCCTAGGGGTGGCGGCAGCCCCCAGATCCCATCTAGGAGGCGGCCAAGGGGGAGAGAGAGGGGGGCGCACCTAGGGTGGGCCTTAGGGCCCATCTGCGCCTAGGGTTTGCCCCCTCTCCCCTTGAGGACGCCTTGGGCCTTGGTGGGAGGCGCCCCAGCCCACCTAGGGGCTGGTCCCTTCCCACTATTGGCCCATGTAAGCCTTCGGGGCTGGTGGCCCCACCTGGTGGACCCCCGGACCCCTCTGGTGGTCCCGGTACACTACCGGTGATGCCCGGAACAATTCCGGTGGCCAAAACCATACTTCCTATATATCAATCTTTACCTCCGGACCATTCCGGAACTCCTCATGACGTCCGGGATCTCATCCGGGACTCCGAACAACATTCGGTAACCGCATACATACTTTCCCTATAACCCTAGCGTCATCGAACCTTAAGTGTGTAGACCCTACGGGTTCAGGAGTCATGCAGACATGGCCGAGACAACTCTCCGGTCAATAACCAACAGCGGGATCTGGATACCCATGTTGGCTCCCACATGCTCCACGATGCTCTCATCGGATGAACCACGATGTCAAGGATTTAATCAACCCCGTATACAATTCCCTTTGTCTAGCGGTACGATACTTGCCCGAGATTCGATCGTCGGTATCCCGATACCTTGTTCAATCTCATTACCGACAAGTCTCTTTACTCGTTCCGTAACACATCATCCCGTGATCAACTCCTTGGTCACATTGTGCACATTATGATGATGTCCTACCGAGTGGGCCCAGAGATACCTCTCCGTTTACACGGAGTGACAAATCCCAGTCTCGATTCGTGCCAACCCAACAGACACTTTCGGAGATACCTGTAGTGTACCTTTATAGCCACCCAGTTACGTTGTGACGTTTGGCACACCCAAAGCACTCCTACAGTATTCGGGAGTTGCACAATCTCATGGTCTAAGGAAATGATACTTGACATTAGAAAAGCTTTAGCATACGAACTACACTATCTTTGTGCTAGGCTTAGGATTGGGTCTTGTCCATCACATCATTCTCCTAATGATGTGATCCCGTTATCAACAACATCCAATGTCCATGGTCAGGAAACCGTAACCATCTATTGATCAACGAGCTAGTCAACTAGAGGCTTACTAGGGACATGGTGTTGTCTATGTATCCACACATGTATCTGAGTTTCCTATCAATACAATTATAACATGGATAATAAACGATTATCATGAACAATGAAATATAATAATAATAACTAATTTATTATTGCCTCTAGGGCATATTTCCAACAGTCTCCCACTTGCACTAGAGTCAATAATCTAGTTCACACCGCCATGTGATTAACACTCACAGGTCACATCGCCATGTGACCTACATCCAAGAGTCTACTAGACTCAATGATCTAGTTCACATCACTATGTGATAATCACTCAAAGAGTTATGGGTTTGATCATGTTATGCTTGTGAGAGAGGTTGTAGTCAACGAGTCTTGCCATATTCAGATCCCTATGTATTTCGCAAAACTTTATATCGTAGATGCTGCTACCACGTTCCACTTGGAGCTATTCCAAATTGTTGCTCCATTTTACGTATCCGGTATCTCTACTCAGAGCTATCCAGATAGGTGTCAAGCTTGCATCGATGTAACTCTTTATGTCGAACTCTTTATCACCTCCATAACCGAGAAACATTTCCTTATTCCTCTAAGGATAATTTTTGACCGCTACCCGGTGATCTACTCCTAGATCACCTTTGTACCCTCTTGCCAGACATGTGGCAAGGCACACATCAGGTGCGGTACTTCAGCATGGCATACCGTATAGAGCCTATGACAAAAGCATAGGGGATGACCTTCGTCCTTCCTCTTTCTTCTCCCGTGGTCAAGCTTTGAGTCTTACTCAACTTCACACCTTACAACTCAGGTAAGAACCCCTTCTTTGACTGATCTATTTTGAAATCCTTCAAAAACATGTCAAGGTGTGCGTTCTTTGAAAGTATCATCAGGCGTCTTGATCTATTTCTATAGATCCCGATGCCCAATATGTAAGCAGCTTTATCCAGGTCTTCCTTTGAAAATCACTCTTCAAACAACCGTTTATGCTTTCCAGAAATTCTACATCATTTCGGATCAACAATATGTCATCCACATATACTTATCAGAAATGTTGTAGTGCTCCCACTCACTTTCTTGTAAATACAAGTTTCTAGCAAACATTGTATAAACCTAAAAGCTTTGATCACTCCATCAAAACATATATTCCGATTCCGAGATGCCTGCTCTAGTCCATAGAAGGATTGCCGGAGCTAGCATACCTTCCAGCATTCTTAGGATCGTCAAAACCTTTTATTGTATCACATACAACTTTTCTTACGAAAACTAGTAAGAAAACTTGATTCCGACGGAATCGGAAAATACAACTAATGCTAACATGATTCCGACGGACTTAAGCATCGCTACGGGTGAGAAATTCTCGTCGTAGTCAACTCCTTGAACTTGTGAAAAGACTCTTTCCCACAAGTCGAGCTTCATAGACGGTAACATTACCACCCACGTCCGTCTTCTTCTTAAAGACCCATTTATCTCAATGGCTTGCCGATCATCGGGCAAGTCCACCAAAGTCCATACTTTGTTCTGATATATGGATCCTATCTCGGATTTCATGGCTTCTAACCATTTGTCGGAATACGGGCCCACCATCGCTTCTCCATAGCTCGTAGGTTCATCGTTGTCTAACAACATGATATCTAAGACGTGATTACCATACCACTCAGGAGTAGTACATATCCTTGTCGACCTACGAGGTTCGATAGCAACTTGATCCGAAGCTTCATGATCACTATCATTAACTTCCTATTCAACAGACGTAGGCTCCACAGAAAACATCTTTCTACGTTGCATCACTCTCTGGTTGAAGTAAAGGTTCGACAACCTCATCAAGTTCTATCTTCCTCCCACTCAATTCTTTCGAGAGAAACTCCTTATCGAGAAAGGACCCGTTCTTAGCGACAAACAATTTGCCCTCGGATCTGAGATGGAAGGTATACCCTACTGTCACCTTTGGGTATCCTATGAAGATGTGTTTGTCTGCTTTGGGTCCGAGCTTCTCCGGCTGAAGCCTTAAGCATCGCAGCCCCAAACATTAAGAAGCGACAACTTTGGTTTCTTGCCAAACCAATGTTCATACGATGTCGTCTCAACGGACTTAGATGGTGTCCTATCTAAAGTGAATGCAGCTGTCTCTAACGCATAACCTCAAAATGAAAATGGTAGATTGGTAAGAGACATTATAGATCGCACCATATCTCATAGGGTTCGATTACGACGTCCGGACACACCATAACCCAGTGGTGTTCCAGGTGGCTTCAACTGTGAAACAGTTCCACAATGTCTTAAGTGTTTGCCAAACTCATAACTCAGATATTCTCATTGATCAGATCGTAGGAATTTGATCTTCTTGTTATGATGATTCTTAACTTCAATCTGAAATCGCTTGAACTTTTCAAACGTTTCAGACTTGTGCTTCATTAAGCAAATATACCTATATCTACTCATATCGTCAGCGAAGATGAGAAAATAGCGATATCCACCGCACGCTTCAATTCTCATTGGATCACACGCATCAGCATGTATGATTTCCAACAAGTCACTTTCTCGTTTCATTGTACCTGAAAGCGGGGTCTTGGTCATCCTGTCCATGAGGCATGGCTCGCATGTGTCAAGCGATTCAAAATCAAGTGACTCCAAACATCCATCGACATGGAGTTTCTTCATGCATCTTACGCCAATATGACCTAAGCGGCAGTGCCATGAGAAAGTGGTACTATCATTATTAACTCTACATCTTTTGGCGTGAACATGTGTATTACCACGACCGAGATTCAATGAACCATTCACATAGGGTGCATGACCATGAAAGGTATCATTCATATAAACAGAATAACCATTATTCTCTAACTTAAATGAATGACCGTATTGCAATGAACATGATCTAATCATATTCATGCTCAACGTAGACACCTGATAACATTTATCTCGGTTCAATACTAATCCCGAAGGTAGATGGAGCGTGCGATGGTGATCTCATCAACTTTGGAAACACTTCCAACACACATCGTCACCTCGCCCTTAGCCAGTCTCCGTTTAGTCCGTATCTTTTGCTTCAAGTCACCAATAATAGCAACTGAACCAGTATCCAATACCCAGGTGCTACCAGGAGTACTAGTGAGGTACACATCAATAACACGTATATACTTTGTTGAAGTTGCCAGCCTTCTTATCTACCATGCATTTGGGGTAATTCCGCTACCAGTGACCGTTCCCCTTACAATAGAAGCACTTAGTCTCGGGTTTGGGTTCAACCTTGGGTTCCTTCACTGGAGCGGCAACTGATTTGCCATCCATGAAGTTTCCCCTCTAGCCCTTGACCTTCTTGAAACCAGTGGTCTTGTTAAACCATCAACACTTGATGCTCCTTCTTGATTTCTACCTTTTGCGGTCTTAAGCACCGCGAACAGCTCCGGGATCAACTCCATCCCTTGCATGTCATAGTTCATCACGAAGATCTAGTATCTTAGTGATAGTGGCTAGAGAACTCTATCAATCACTATCTTATCTGGAATTTTAACTCCCACTTGATTTAAGTGATTGTAGCACCCAGACATTCTGAGCACATGCTCACTAGCTGAGCTATTCTCCTCCATCTTGTTGGCAAAAGAACTTGTCAGAGGTCTCACACCTCTCAACACGGGCATGAGCCTGAAATCCCAATTTCAGCTCTTGGAACATCTCATATGTTCTATGGCGTTTAAAACGTCATTGGAATCCCGATTCTAAGCCGTAAAGTTTGGTGCACTAAACTATCAAGTAGTCATCAGGACGTGTCTGTCAGGTGTTCACAACATCCACAGACGATGTTGTAGGGGTTTGCACATCGAGCGGTGCATCAAAGACGTAAGCCTTCTGTGTAGCAGTGAGGACACTCCTCGGACTACGGACCCAGTCTGCATCATTGCTTACAATATCTTTCAACTTAATCTTTCTCTAGGAACGTATTGAAACAGGGAGCTACAACATGAGCTATTTATCTACAACATATTTGCAAAGACAATTTAGACTATGTTCATGATAATTGAGTTCATCTAATGAACTCCCACTCAGATAGACATCCCTCTAGTCATCTAAGTGAAACATGATCCGAGTCAACTAGGCCGTGTCCGATCATCACGTGAGACGGACTAGTCAACATCGGTGAACATCTTCATGTTGATCGTATCTTCTATACGACTCATGCTCGACCTTTCGGTCTTCCGTGTTCCGAGGCCATGTCTGTACATGCTAGGCTCGTCAAGTCAACCTAAGTGTTTTTGCTGTGTAAATCTGGCTTACACCCGTTGTATTCGAACGTTAGAATCTATCACACCCGATCATCACGTGGTGCTTCGAAACGACGAACCTTCGCAACGGTGCACAGTTAGGGGGAACACTTTTCTTGAAATTTTAGTGAGGGATCATCTTATTTAAGCTACCGTCGTTCTAAGAAAATAAGATGTAAAACATGATAAACATCACATGCAATTAAATAGTGACATGATATGGCCAATATCATTTTGCTCCTTTTGATCTCCATCTTCGGGGCTCCATGATCATCGTTGTCACCGGCATGATACCTTGATCTCCATCATCGTGTCTTCTTGAAGTTGTCTCATCATCTAATACTTCTACTACTATGGCTAACACTTTAGCAATAAAGTAAAGTAATTACATGACGTTTATGTTGACACGCAGGTCATAAATAAATTAAGACAACTCCTATGGCTCCTGCCGGTTGTCATACTCATCGACATGCAAGTCGTGATTCCTATTACAAGAACATGATCAATCTCATACATCACATATATCATTCATCACATCCTTTCGGCCATATCACATCACACGGCATAGGCATATGCTGCAAAAACAAGTTAGACGTCCTCTAATTGTTGTTGCAAGTTTTTACGTGGCTGCTATAGGTTTCTAGCAAGAACGTTTCTTACCTACGAAAAAACCACAACGTGATATGCCAATTCTATTTACCCTTCATAAGGACCCTTTTCATCGAATCCGATCCGACTAAAGTGGGAGAGACAGACACCCGCTAGCCACCTTATGCAACTAGTGCATGTCAGTCGGTGGAACCAGTCTCACGTAAGAGTACGTGTAAGGTCGGTCCGGGCCGCTTCATCCCACGATGCCGCCGAATCAAGATAAGACTAGTAACGGCAAGTAAATTGACAAAATCACGCCCACAACAACTTTGTGTTCTACTCGTGCATAGAAACTACGCATAGACCTACTCATGATGCCACTGTTGGGGAACGTAGCAGAAATTCAAAATTTTCTACGCATCACCAAGATCAATCTATGGAGTAATCTAGCAACGAGGGGAAGGAGAGTGCATCTACATACCCTTGTAGATCGCTAAGCGGAAGCGTTCAAGTGAACGGGGTTGATGGAGTCGTACTCGTCGTGATCCAAATCACCGATGATCCTAGTGCCGAACGGACGACACCTCCGTGTTCAACACACGTACAGCCCGGTGACGTCTCCTACGCCTTGATCCAGCAAGGGGAGAAGGAGAGGTTGGGGAAGACTCCATCCAGCAGCAGCACGACGGCGTGGTGGTGGTGGAGGAGCGCGGGACTCCAGCAGGGCTTCGCCAAGCACTACGAGAGACGAGGAGGAAGAGGGGTAGGGCTGCGCCAACAGGGAGATTGAATCGTGTGTTGGGCTGCCCCTTTGCTCAAGTATATATAGGGGGAGGGGAGGGGCTGCGCCCCCACCTAGGGTTCCCTCCCTAGGGGTGGCGGCAGCCCCCAGATCCCATCTGGGAGGCGGCCAAGGGGGAGAGAGAGGGGGGCGCACCTAGGGTGGGCCTTAGGGCCCATCTGCGCCTAGGGTTTGCCCCCTCTCCCTTGAGGACGCCTTGGGCCTTGGTGGGAGGCGCCCCAGCCCACCTAGGGGCTGGTCCCTTCCCACTATTGGCCCATGTAAGCCTCCGGGGCTGGTGGCCCCACCTGGTGGACCCCCGGACCCCTCCGGTGGTCCCGGTACACTACCGGTGATGCCCGGAACACTTCCGGTGGCCAAAACCATACTTCCTATATATCAATCTTTACCTCCGGACCATTCCGGAACTCCTCGTGATGTCCGGGATCTCATCCGGGACTCCGAACAACATTCGGTAACCGCGTACATACTTTCCCTATAACCCTAGCGTCATCGAACCTTAAGTGTGTAGACCCTACGGGTTCGGGAGTCATGCAGACATGGCCGAGACAACTCTCCGGTCAATAACCAACAGCGGGATCTGGATACCCATGTTGGCTCCCACATGCTCCACGATGATCTCAGATGAACCACGATGTCAAGGATTTAATCAATCCCGTATACAATTCCCTTTGTCTATCGGTACGATACTTGCCCGAGATTCGATCGTCGGTATCCCGATACCTTGTTCAATCTCGTTACCGGCAAGTCTCTTTACTCGTTCCGTAACACATCATCCCGTGATCAACTCCTTGGTCACATTGTGCACATTATGATGATGTCCTACCGAGTGGGCCCAGAGATACCTCTCCGTTTACACGGAGTACGGAGTGACAAATCCCAGTCTCGATTCGTGCCAACCCAACAGACACTTTCGGAGATACCTGTAGTGTACCTTTATAGCCTCCCAGTTACGTTGTGACGTTTGGCAAACCCAAAGCACTCCTACGGTATCCGGGAGTTGCACAATCTCATGGTCTAAGGAAATGATACTTGACATTAGAAAAGCTTTAGCATACGAACTACACGATCTTTTGTGCTAGGCTTAGGATTGGGTCTTGTCCATCACATCATTCTCCTAATGATGTGATCCCGTTATCAACGACATCCAATGTCCATGGTCAGGAAACTGTAACCATCTATTGATCAACGAGCTAGTCAACTAGAGGCTTACTAGGGACATGGTGTTGTCTATGTATCCACACATGTATCCAAGTTTCCTATCAATACAATTATAGCATGGATAATAAACGATTATCATGAACAATGAAATATAATAATAATAACTAATTTATTATTGCCTCTAGGGCATATTTCCAACAGATAGGAGTTGTGATTGTGATACGATACCGGGGCACCTCCCCCAAGCTTGGCAGTTGCCAAGGGGAGTGCCCATACCCATGTGATTATGTCTCCTTGGTTGGTGAAGAATGTGGCGGTGACGGATAATCGCACATTGAGGTAAGAGGTCCTCCAGCTTGCGAATAATGCCCTTGAGTGCAACAATATGCTCCTTCAACAAAATATTTTCTTGTGTGAGATACTTGTTTTGTATACGAGCTAACTCAATCATCTTGAAAGCTTCGATCTTAGTTGGGGTGAGAAGATTATGATCAAGTTGGAGGGTGTCTTTTGCTGCGGGAGCTTGATCCTCCGTGGCCTTCTTGATCCTTTCATCCTTGTTGACCCTCGTGGGTTCTTCCCTCTTCAGATCTATCTTCATTAACCAAGCATCGTTATCACCAATGTTGGAAGAGGGAGACGACATGATGCCTAGCCTGGAAAACCCTGACAGAAAACAGCTCGAAACAAGAACAGAGGAGGTTTGCGTGATACGGGAGTCAAAACCTTCGGGAGAATATATAATGAATTTTTACCGACCAAAATACGTATCGTGCAAGAAAACGGAGTCCGGAAGGCTCACGAGGTTGGGGGACGCGCCCACCACCCTCGTGGGGCCCTCGTGTCCTTCCTGGACTGCTACTTATTTTTCTATTTTTCTAAATATTCCAAAACGGAGAAATATTGCCTTAAAAATTGTTTTGGAGTCAGTTTACTTACCTTACCACATACCTATTCCTTTTCGGAGTCTGAAACGTTCCGAAAAGTGTCCCTTATGTATTCCTTCGGGGTTACGGTTTCAATAATATTGGTTTCAACATTTATGGGATTACCTGAGATATAATGTTTAATTCTTTGACCGTTTACCACCTTCAGATTTGTGCCCTCGAAGTTATTGATTTTTATGGCACCGGAACGATAGACCTCCTCGATAACATAGGGGCCTTCCCATTTAGAGAGATGTTTTCCTGCAAAAAATCTTAGACGAGAGTTGTATAGCAATACATAATCACCTACATTAAACTCACGCTTTTGTATCCTTTTGTCATGCCATCTTTTAACTTTTTCTTTAAACAACTTGGCATTTTCATAAGCTTGGGTTCTCCATTCATCAAGTGAGCTAATATCAAATAACCTCTTCTCACCGGAAAGTTTAAAATCATAGTTAAGCTCTTTAATAGCCCAATATGCCTTATGTTCTAGTTCGAGAGGTAAGTGACATGCTTTTCCATAAACCATTTTATACGGAGACATACCCATAGGATTTTTGTATGCAGTTCTATAAGCCCATAACGCATCATCAAGTTTCTTAGACCAATTCTTTCTAGACCTATTAACAGTCTTTTGCAAAAATAATTTGAGCTCTCTATTGCTCAACTCTACTTGACCACTAGACTGTGGGTGATAAGGAGATGCAATTCTATGATTAACATCATATTTAGCAAGCATTTTACGGAAAGCACCATGAATAAAGTGTGAACCACCATCAGTCATTAAATATCTAGGGACTCCAAACCTCGGGAAAATAACTTCTTTAAGCATTTTAATAGAAGTGTTATGATCAACACTACTAGTTGGAATAGCTTCTACCCACTTAGTAACGTAATCAACAGCAACTAGAATATGTGTGTATCCATTAGAGGCAGGAAAAGGTCCCATATAATCAAAGCCCCAAACATCAAATGGTTCAATTACAAGAGAATAATTCATAGGCATTTCTTGATGTCTACTAATATTACCAATTCTTTGACATTCATCACAAGACAAGACAAACTTACGGGCATCCTTGAAGAGACTAGGCCAACAAAAACCAGATTGCAATACCTTATGTGCAGTTCTATCTCCAGCGTGGTGTCCTCCATAAGACTCAGAGTGACACTTGCGTAGGATCTGTTCCTGTTCATGCTCAGGTACACAACGTCTAATAACACCATCTACTCCTTCTTTATAAAGATGTGGGTCATCCCAAAAGTAATGTCTTAAATCATAGAAAAACTTTTTCTTTTGTTGGTATGTGAAGCTAGGTGGTATAAATTTAGCAACAATATAATTAGCATAATCAGCATACCATGGAGTACTACGAGAAGTACTTATAACATTTAATTGTTCATCAGGAAAGTTATCATTAATAGGTAGTGGTCATCAAGAATATTTTCTAACCTAGACAGGTTGTCTGCAACGGGGTTCTCAGCTCCCTTTCTATCAACAATATGCAAATCAAATTCTTGTAGCAAGAGAACCCATCTAATAGGTCTAGGTTTAGCATCTTTCTTTTCCATAAGATATTTAATAGCAACATGATCTATTTGAATAGTTACTTTAGAATCAACAATATAAGATCTGAACTTATCACAAGCAAATACAACTGCTAAAAGCTCTTTTTCAGTAGTAGCATAATTTCTTTGAGCATTGTCTAGAGTCTTACTAGCATAATGAATAACATTTAATTTCTTATCAACTCTTTGCCCTAGAACAGCACCTACATCATAATCACTAGCATCACACATAATTTCAAAGGGTAAATTCCAATCAGGTGGCTGAACAACAGGTGCAGTGACTAATGCTTTCTTAAGTATTTCAAATGCTTCTACACAATCATCATCAAAGACAAATGGTATATCTTTTTGCAATAAATTAGTCAGAGGCCGAGAAATTTTTGAGAAGTCCTTAATGAACCTCCTATAAAATCTGGCGTGACCAAGGAAACTTCTTATACCTTTGATGTCCTTGGGGCATGGCATCTTTTCAATAGCATCAACCTTGGCTTTATCAACTTCAATACCTCTTTCAGAAACTTTGTGCCCCAAGACAATACCTTCATTAACCATAAAGTGGCACTTTTCCCAATTCAAGACAAGATTATTTTCTTCACATCTCTGAAAAACTCGATCAAGATTGCTCAAGCAATCATCAAAAGAGGAACCATAGACGGAAAAGTCGTCCATGAAAACCTCACAAATCTTTTCACAAAAGTCAGAGAATATAGCCATCATGCATCTTTGAAAGGTAGCAGGTGCATTACATAAACCAAAAGGCATACGTCTATAAGCAAAAGTACCAAAAGGGCATGTAAAAGTAGTCTTTGATTGATCTCTAGCCGACACGGGTATTTGAGAGAAACCGGAATAACCATCTAGAAAGCAATAGTGTGTATGTTTGCATAATCTTTCTAGAATTTGATCAATAAAAGGTAAGGGGTAAAGATCTTTCTTGGTAGCTTTATTTAATTTGCGGAAATCAATTACCATCGTATAACCTGTGATAATTCTTTGTGGAATCAATTCATGTTTATCATTAGGAACAACAGTAATACCTCCCTTCTTAGGGACACAATGGACAGGACTTACCCACTCACTATCAGCAACGGGATAGATTATACCTGCCTCCAGAAGCTTTAGTATTTCTTTTCTTACCACTTCTTTCATTTTAGGATTCAGACGTCGTTGAGGATCACGAACTGGTTTGGCATCTGCTTCCAAATTTATTTTATGTTGACATAGAGTGGGACTAATGCCCTTAAGATCATCAAGAGTATATCCAATAGCAGCACGATGCTTCTTTAGAGTTTTAAATAATCTTTCTTCTTCATGCTCTAAAAGGTTAGCACTAATAATAACAGGATATATCTTCTTTTCATCAAGATAAGCATATTTAAGATTATCAGGAAAAGGTTTGAGCTCAAACACGGGATCACCCTTGGGTGGAGGAGGATCCCCTAAAATTTCAACAGGCAAATTGTGATGCAGAATAGGTTCCTGTTTAAAGAATAATTCATCTATTTCCCTTCTTTCATTCATGAACATATCATTCTCATGGTCTAGCAAATAGTGTTCTAAAGGATCACTAGGAGGTACTGCAATAGAAGCAAGATCAATAATTTCATCCTTACTAGGTAATTCTTCCTCATGATGTTGTTTACTAAATTTAGAGAAATTAAACTCATGAACCATATCATCCAAGCCAACAGTAACAACATTCTTAGTGCAATCTATGGTAGCATTGACAGTATTTAAGAAGGGTCTACCAAATATAATGGGACAAAAGCTATCTTGCGGAGAAGTAAGAACAAGAAAATCAGCAGGATATTTAGTTTTCCCACACAAGACTTCAACATCTCTAACAATTCCAATTGGTGAAATAGTATCTCTATTGGCAAGTTTAATTGTGACATCAATATCTTCTAACTCAATAGGTGCAATTTCATTCTTAATTTCTTTGTATAAGTCATGAGGTATAACACTAGCACTAGCACCCATACCACATAAGCCATGATAACAATGATCTCCTATTTTAACAGAAATAACAGGCACGCCTACCACAGGTATATGTTTATCTTTAGCACAAGGTTTAGCAATTCTAGCAGTTTCACCTTCGAACTGAATAACATGCCCATCAATATTATCAGACAAGAGATCTTTAACAATAGCAATATTAGGTTCTACTTTAACTTGCTCAGGAGGTGTATAAGTTCTAATATTGCTTTTACGAACAACAGTTGAAGCTTTAGCATGATCCTTTATTCTAACAGGGAAAGGTGGTTTCTCAATATAAGAAGTAGGAACAATAGGATCATTATAAGTGACAGTCTTTTCTTCAACTTTAATAGGTGCAACTACTTTTACTTCTATGGGAGGATGATATTTAAACCACTTCTCCTTAGGGAGATCAACATAAGTAGCAAACGATTCACAGAAAGAAGCTACTATCTCAGAGTCAAGTCCATATTTAGTGCTAAACTTACGGAAAATATCGGTATCCATAAAAGATTTAACACAATCAAACTTAGGTGTCATACCTGACTCCTTACCTTCGTCGAGGTCCCAATCTTCAGAGTTGCGTTTAATTCTATCCAATAAATTCCATCTGAATTCAATAGTCTTCATCATAAAAGAGCCAGCACAAGAAGTATCGAGCATGGTGCGATTGTTTTCAGAAAGCCGAGCATAAAAACTTTGCATAATTATTTCTCTTGAGAGCTCATGATTGGGGCATGAATATAACATTGATTTAAGCCTCCACCAAGCTTGAGCGATGCTTTCTCCTTCGCGAGGCCAGAAATTATATATATAATTGCGATCACGATGAACAAGATGCATAGGGTAATACTTTTGATGAAATTCCAACTTCAATCTTTTATAGTCCCATGATCTCATATCATCACATAGCCTATACCATATCAATGCGTCTCTCTTCAAAGATAAAGGGAAGACCTTCTTCTTAGCAACATCATCGGGTATACCTGCAAGCTTAAATAATCCACAAACTTCATCCACATATATTAAGTGTTCATCAGAATGCTTTGTTCCATCTCCTGTAAAAGGGTTAGCTAGCAGTTTTTCCATCATACTCGAAGGAAATTTAAAAGGAGTTTCATTTTCAATAGGTTCAGTAGGTTGAGGAGCAACTCTTTGCTCTACTGGACAGGGTGAAGATACCCCGAACAAGCCCCTCAGAGAATTACTTTCCATAGTAACAAGTGACAGTAAATTTCAGCACACTATATAAATTTTTCCTTACCAAATTCCACCTACCAAAGGCGCTACACTCCCCGGCAACGGCGCTAGAAAAGAGTCTTGATGACCCACAAGTATAGGGATCTATCGTAGTCCTTTCGATAAGTAAGAGTGTCGAACCCAACGAGGAGCAGAAGGAAATGATAAGCGGTTTTCAGCAAGGTATTCTCTGCAAGTATTGAAATAAGTGGTAACATATAGTTTTGTGATAAGATAGGTTGTAACGAGCAACAAGTAACAAAAGTAAATAAAGTGCAGCGAGGTGGCCCAATCCTTTTGTAGCAAAGGACAAGCCGGAACAAACTCTTATAATAGGAAAATCGCTCCCGAGGACACATGGGAATATCGTCAAGCTAGTTTTCATCACGTTCATATGATTCGCGTTTGATACTTTGATAATTTGATATGTGGGTGGACCGGTGCTTGGGTGCTGTTCTTACTTGAACAAGCATCCCACTTATGATTAACCTCTATTGCAAGCATCCGCAACTACAACAAAAGTATTAAGGTAAACCTAACCATAGCATGAAACATATGGATCCAAATCAGCCCCTTACGAAGCAACGCATAAACTAGGGTTTAAGCTTCTGTCACTCTAGCAACCCATCATCTACTTATTACTTCCCAATGCCTTCCTCTAGGCCCAAATAATGGTGAAGTGTTATGTAGTCGACGTTCACATAACACCACTAGAGGCTAGACAACATACATCTTATCAAAATATCAAACGAATACCAAATTCACATGACTACCTCAGGAACAAACGTAATTACTCACAAAGCATATTCATGTTCATACAGAGGGGTAATAATCTGCATATAGGATCTGAACATATGATCTTCCACCAAATAAACCAACTAGCATCAACTACAAGGAGTAATCAACACTACTAGCAACCTACTAGCACCAATCCCGGACTTTGAGACAAGAATTGGATACAAGAGATGAACTAGGGTTTGGAGATGAGATGGTGCTGGTGAAGATGTTGATGGAGATTGCCCTCTCCCGATGAGAGGAGTGTTGGTGATGACGATGGTGATGATTTCCCCCTCCCGGAGGAAAGTTTCCCCAGCAGAACAGCTCTGCTGGAGCTCTAGATTGGATCCGCCAAGGTTCCGCCTCGTGGTGGCGGAGTCTCATCCCGAAAAGTTCCTTTTTATTTTTTTCTCATCGAAAGACCTCATATAGGAGAAGATGGGCGTCGGAGAGCCACCAGGGGGCCCACGAGGTAGGGGGCGCCCCACCCTCGTGAGCAGGGTGTGGGCCCCCTGGCCTTCATCTTTGGCGTGGATTTTTCTTTACTTCTTTTAAGACGTTCCGTGGAGTTTTAGGACTTTTGGAGTTGCGCAGAATAGGTCTCTAATATTTTCTCCTTTTCCAGACCAGAATTCCAGCTGTCGGCATTCTCCCTCCTTATGTAAACTTTGTAAAATAAGAGAGAATAGCCATAAGTATTGTGACATAAAGTGAAATAACAGTCCATAATGCGATAAATATCGATATAAAAGCATGATGCAAAATGGACGTATCAACTCACTATTGGTGATGCAAGCAAGTGTACAGGGGGTCCAAACGGTGAAATCTATCTTGCAAGTCTATGCATAGAGCTCTGGTCAAGTCATCAATAGGGAGAAATCTTCTGTGATGTTCAGCTCAAATGCAAGGCAGAGTTTCAAAAACTTGATACTCCAGGAACTTCAGCTTGGGACTGAGGCCAACGGTGGGAAATACTTGGGGCTGCCCACCTACATTGGAAAATCTGTTAAGAAGTGCTTCCTCTACATAAAAGACAGAATTGTAGGCTGGTTGCAAGGAGGCTTGGAAAGAGTGTTGTCTACTGCCGGTAAAGAGATTTATGTCAAAGCCATCGCACAAGCAATTCCAACCTATGCTATGGCTTGTTTTGATCTTACGAGGTCCTTGTGTGATGAAATAAGCCAGTTCATATGTCGTTACTGGTGGAATCAGGAAGAGGATGAGAGGAAGATGCATTGGATAGGTTGGGAGAAGACGAAACTCTCGAAGGAGGAGGGGGGTTTGGGCTTCCGAGATCTGCACTCCTTTAACTTGGCCATGTTGGCGCGACAAGGATGGCGTCTTATTAAAGCCCCAGACTCTCTGTGTGCGGAGGTGCTCCGAGCGAAGTACTATCCCAACGGAGATATCCTAGTTGTTGTGCATGTGAAAGGAATGAGCTATGTATGGAGGAGTATCTTAAGGGGCATTGAGGTGCTGAAGGAAGGCCTAATTTGGCGTATCGGGGGTGGAACCAATGTGAGGATCTGGGAAGATCCATGGATCCCGAGGGGTGTTACGCGCAGACCAGCATCATACCAAGGCCCGAATCTCCTCATCAAAGTTTCCGAGCTGATCGATCCGAACACAGGCAGTTGGGACCGTAATCTTGTGTCAGACTGTTTCCACCCAGACGATGTCCCCATCATTTTGAGTATCCCAATCTGCGAGCATGGGGAAGATTTTATGGCATGGCATTTTGACAGCAAGGGCATCTTTTTTGTGAAACAGCCTACAAAATCCATGTTCAGATGATGAAGGAAGAAGCAAGGCGGCAGAAGGGGCAAAGTTCTTCTGATGTACAACCAACCTCTGAAGTTTTTCGAGCCATTTGGAAGGTTAAATGCCCACCAAGAGTCCACCATTTCCTTTGGAGATTAGCACATAACAGTCACCCAATGTATATGAACGTTAGAAGACGAGGGGTGGAGCTTGACACACGATGTGCAGTATGTGGGAAGCTTTTTGAGGATGGCGGCCACCCTTTTCTCAACTATAAATTCATCAAGCAACGATGGCGAGCTCTGCTACTTGAGGATATCAAACTCAAACTAGTCCAATGTACATCTGCTAAAGAAACTCTGTCAGTTATCCTCAGACTGCCTGAAGAGAGGAAGCTGCTTTCCATTGCTTTGCTTTGGTGTTGGTGGGCTGAGCGGAACAGAGGCAATCATGGGGAGAAACGGCTCGAGGTTGAAGCATTTCGATACACTGTTTGTCATCATGCAAATGAATGGAAAGAGTTCTTGTGCGCAAAGCCGACTACACCGGTTCGACAACAAGATAAATGGGTGAAGCCCCGTACTTATATGGTTAAAATTTACATTGATGCTGCGTTTGCAGACCAAACAAGGTCTGGAGGCTGGGGCATAATATGCAGAGATGACACCCAGGATGTTCGTTTTGCTGCAGCTGGAGCCCGTCTTGATCTGAACAGCGCACTTCATGCTGAAATAATTGCCCTTCTTGAAGCTGTGACGCTGGCGGACAGGCTTGGTGTTGGGCGCGTGATTTTTGAAACCGACTGTCTGGTCCTTCAGCAGGCCATGAACTCAAATGTCTATGCTTTCTCGCCCCTGGGTGTTCTGTTTAGTGAGATCGGGTTTAAACTTAGGACCCTTTTCATTGAGGCCCAGGTGGTGTTTGTGCCGAGACTTTGTAATGGTCCAGCGCATGTGCTGGCTTCCATAGGTGCATGTTTAGCTGATGGTGAGCACCGTGAATGGTTCACCAGCTACCCCGATGATGTACTCAGTGCTGTGACCGGCGATCGAGCCGTGTGTTAATGAAATACGAGTGTTCCATTTCAAAAAAACATGCACATATGTTCGATAATATAGGGAAAAAAAGGTTCATATGACTACACGATTGAAGACATGCAAGAAGTGGTGGTAACTAGAGACTTTAACACAACCGGAAGCAATAGCAAACTGTGAATTGTAGGAATCGAAGACTATGCGCTTGTAAGCTAGGAAAATGTACATAGAATGCATGATCTCGAGCAAGAACTGCATCATGGCATAAGCAAGTATATAGCATAGAAACCAATAGTAATGTGGACGTGGCGTTTTGGCTCATAGGTGCATATACACCTATTAGAGCAACTCTAGCAGACCCCCGCATCCCGCCGGCCCGCAAAATGCGTTTGCAGTTCGCGTAAAATGACCTTTGCGGGCCGGCGCGGACGACCACAGATGCAGACCCCTCAAACGGACCCGCATAAAAGTATATTTGCAAAATATGTTTTTTTACGGGTTGGCTTTGCGGGGTCTGCTCTTTGCGCCGCTGCATCCCACATCTCATCAGCCCACAAATATCAAATCCAACATATTACAACAAACATAAGCAAAACTAAATTATTCAAATCAAACATAATACAATAATCATCCACATTACAAATAATTATTCAAATCACCGTAGCAAACTTAAATAATGCAATACAAAACTTGTCATGAATACAAATACAAATGAATACAAAAATTAGTCACTGTCCAGCCCTTTGCCAATGGTGCTCAATGAGATCCTCCTGAAGTTGAAAGTGTGTGTTTGCATTTTCAATCTCCCTGTATGTCTGAAGAAATGCTCTAATGTGGTTAGGGTCTCTAGCTGGTTTGACACGACTACCCACATTGTCGTAGAAGAATTCCAAGTTCATTCCTCTCTCATCTTCAAGAATCATATTATGCAGGATAACACGGCATGTCATGATATTTTCAAGGTTTTCTTATCAAAAAAACGAGCAGAGCCATGGACAATGTCAAACCTAGATTGCAAAACATTGAATGCTCTTTCAATGTCTTTTTGGGCTGCCTCTTGCACCCTTGCAAATTCACATTGTTTTTTAGTTTTGGGTTCTTTGTTGCTCTTGACAAATGTGCACCAAGGAGGGTATATACCATCTAGAAGATAGTATCCCTTTGTGTATTCATGCCCATTGATAGTGTAGTTGCAAGCAAGAGCATCACCCCTAGCAAGCCTAGCAAACAAATGAGACCGTTGCAACACATTGATATCATTGAGAGTGCCCGTCTGATACGTCCATTTTGCATCATGCTTTTATATCGATATTTATTGCATTATGGGATACTATTACACATTTTGTCACAATACTTATGCCTATTCTCTCTCTTATTTTACAAGGTTTACATGAAGAAGGGGAATGCCGGCAGCTGGAATACTGGGCTGGAAAATGAACAAATATTAGAGACCTATTCTGCACATCTCAAAAAGTCCTGAAACTCTACGGGAATTATTTTCAGAATATATAAAAAATATTGGGCGAAGAAAGTACCAGAGGGGGGCCACCCACCGTCCACGAGGGTGGGAGGCGCGCCCTACCCCCTGGGCGCGCCCCCTGCCTCGTGGGCCCCCTGGTGGCCCTCTGATGCCCATCTTTGGCTATATGGAATCTTTCATTGAGGAAAAAAATCAGAAGCAAGCTCATGGGACGAAACTCCGCAGCCATGAGGCGGAACCTTGGCGGAACCAATCTAAGGCTCCGGCGAAGCTGTTCTACCGGGCAAACTTCCCTCCGGGAGGGGGGAATCATCACCATCGTCATCACCAACGATCCTCTCATCGGGAGGGGGTCAATCTCCATCAACATCTTCACCAGCACCATCTCATCTTTGAAGGAAATATGCCCTAGAGGCAATAATAAAGTTATTATTTATTTCCTTATTTCATGATAAATGTTTATTATCATGCTAGAATTGTATTAACCGGAAACATAATACATGTGTGAATACATAGACAAACAGAGTGTCCCTAGTATGCCTCTACTTGACTAGCTCGTTGATCAAAGATGGTTATGTTTCCTAACCATGGACATGAGTTGTCATTTGATAAACGGGATCACATCATTAGGAGAATGATGTGATTGACTTGACCCATTCTGTTAGCTTAGCACTTAATCGTTTTAGTTTACTGCTATTGCTTTCTTCATGACTTATACATGTTCCTATGACTATGAGACTATGCAACTCCCGATTACCGGAGGAACACTTTGTGTGCTACCAAACGTCACAACATAACTGGGTGATTATAAAGGTGCTCTACAGGTGTCTCCGATGGTACTTGTTGATTTGGCATGGATCGAGATTAGGATTTGTCACTCCGATTGTCGGAGAGGTATCTCTGGGCCCTCTCGGTAATGCACATCACTATAAGCCTTGCAAGCAATGCAACTAATGAGTTAGTTGTGGGATAGTGCATTATGGAATGAGTAAAGAGACTTGCCTGTAACGATATTGAACTAGGTATTGAGATACCGATGATCGAATCTCGGGCAAGTAACATACCGATGACAAAGGGAACAACGTATGTTGTTATGCGGTTTGACCGATAAAGATCTTCGTAGAATATGTAGGATCCAATATGAAAATCCAGGTTTAGCTATTGGTTATTGACCAGAGACGTGTCTCGGTCACGTCTACATAGTTCTCGAACCCGTAGGGTCCGCACGCTTAACGTTCGGTGATGATCGGTATTATTAGTTTATGTGATTTGATGTACCAAAGGTAGTTCGGAGTCCCGATGAGATCGGGGACATGACGAGGAGTCTCGAAATGGTCAAGATGTAAAGATTGATATATTGGACGACTATATTTGGACATCGAAAAGGTTCCGAGTGATTCGGGTAATTTTCGGAGTACCGGGGAGTTACGGGAATACGAGAAAGAAGTATTGGGCCTCATGGGCCAAGTGGTGGAAGAGAGGAGGCAGGGCGCGTGCCCCCCCTAGCCCAAACCGAATTGGACTAGGGGGGAGGCCCCCCTTTCCTCCTTTCCTCCCTCTCCTTCCTTCTCCCCTTCCCCCTTCGTTTCCTCCTCCTAGTAGGAGTGAGTCCTACTCCTACTAGGAGGAGGACTCCTCCTCCTGGCGCGCCCTACAGGGGCCGGCCGGCCTCCCCCTTGCTCCTTTTTGTACGGGGGCAGGGGGCACCCCAGAACACACAAGTTGATCATTGATCCCTTAGCCGTGTGCAGTGCCCCCCTCCACCATAATCCACCTCGATCATATCGTAGCGGTGCTTAGGCGAAGCCCTGCGTCGGTAGCAACATCATCACCGTCATCATGCCGTCATGCTGACGGAACTCTCTCGTGAAGCTCTGTTGGATCGGAGTTTGTGGGATGTCATCGAGCTGAACGTGTGCTGAACTCGGAGGTGCCGTGCGTTCCGTACTTGGATCGGTCGGATCGTGAAGACGTTCGACTACATCAACCGCGTTCTCATAACGCTTCCGCTTATGGTCTACGAGGGTACGTAGATGATACTCTTCCCTCTCGTTGCTATGCATCACCATGATCTTGCGTGAGCGTAAGAATTTTTTTGAAATTACTACATTCCCCAACAGTGGCATCCGACGCAGGTTTATGCATAGATGTTATATGCACGAGTAGAACACAAGTGAGTTGTGGGCGATACAAGTCATACTGCTTACCAGCATGCCATACTTTGGTTCGACGGTATTGTTGGATGAAGCGGCCTGGACCAACATTACGCGTACGCTTACGCGAGACTGGTTCTACCGGCGTGCTTTGCACACAGGTGGCTGGTGGGTGTCAGTTTCTCCAACTTTAGTTGAACAGAGTGTGACTACGCCCGGTCCTTGTTGAAGGTTAAAACAACACTAACTTGACGAAACATCGTTGTGGTTTTGATGCGTAGGTAAGAACGGTTCATTCTCAGCCCGTAGCAGGCACGTAAAACTTGTAAGAACAAAGTAGAGGACGTCTAACTTGTTTTTGCAGGGCATGTTGTGATGTGATATGGTCAAGACATGATGTTATATTTTATTGTATAAGATGATCATGTTTTGTAACACAGTTATCGGCAACTGGCAGGAGCCATATGGTTGTCGCTTTATTGTATGAAATTCAATTGCCATGTAATTGCTTTACTTTATCACTAAGCGGTAGCGATATTCGTGGAGGTAATAGTTGGCGTGATGACAACGATGCTTCGATGGAGATCAAGGTGTCAAGCTGGTGACGATGGTGATGTTGGGGAACATAGTAATTTCAAAAAAATTCCTACGCACGCGCAGGATCATGGTGATGCATAGCAACGAGAGGGAAGAGTGTGTCCACGTACCCTCGTAGACCGTAAGCGGAAGCGTTATGAGAACGCGGTTGATGTATTCGAACGTCTTCACGATCCGACCGATCCAAGTACCGAACGCACGACATCTCCGAGTTCAGCACACGTCCAGCTTGATGACGTCCCACGAACTCCGATCCAGCAGAGCTTCACGGGAGAGTTCCGTCAGCACGACGACGTGATGATGGTGATGATGTTGCTACCGACGCAGGGCTTCGCCTAAGCACCGCTACGTTATGATCGAGGTGGATTATGGTGGAGGGGGCACCGCACACGGCTAAGGATCAATGATCAACTTGTGTGTACTAGGGTTCCCCTGCCCCCGTATATAAAGGAGCAAGGGGGGAGGCCGGCCGGCCCTCCTTGGGCGCGCCAGGAGGAGGAGTCCTCCTCCTAGTAGGAGTAGGACTCCCCTTTCCTACTCCTACTAGGAGGAGGAAAGGAAGGGGGTAGGGGGAAGGGGAGAAGGAAGGAGAGGGAGGAAAGGAGGAAAGGGGGGGGCGCCCCCCTAGTCCAATTCGGTTTGGGCTACGGGGGGCGCGCGCCCTGCCTCCTCTCTTCCACCACTTGGCCCATGAGGCCCAATACTTCTTCCCTATATTCCCCGTAACTCCCCGGTACTCCGAAAAATACCCGAATCACTCAGAACCTTTCCGATGTCCGAATATAGTCGTCCAATATATCGATCTTTATGTCTCGACCATTTCGAGAGTTCTCATCATGTCCCCGATCTCATCCGAGACTCCGAACTACCTTCGGTACATCAAATCACATAAACTCATAATACTGATCGTCATCGAACGTTAAGCTTGCGTTCCCTACGGGTTTGAGAACTATGTAGACATGACCGAGACACGTCTCCGGTCAATAACCAATAGAAGAACCTGGATGTTCATATTGGCTCCTACATATTCTACGAAGATCTTTATTGGTCAAACCGCATAACAACATACACTGTTCCCTTTGTCATCGGTATGTTACTTGCCCGAGATTCGATCGTCGGTATCTCAATATCTAGTTCAATCTCGTTACCGGCAAGTCTCTTTACTCGTTCCGTAATGCACTATCCCGCAACTAACTCATTAGTTGCATTGCTTGCAAGGCTTATAGTGATGTGCATTACTGAGAGGGCCCAGAGATACCTCTCTGACAATCGGAGTGACAAATCCTAATCTCGATTCATGCCAACTCAACAAGTACCATCGGAGACACCTATAGAGCACCTTTATAATCGCCCAGTTACGTCGTGACGTTTGGTATCACACAAAGTGTTCCTCTGGTAATTGGGAGTTGCATAATCTCATAGTCATAGGAACATGTATAAGTCATGAAGAAAGCAATAACATTAAACTAAAACGATCAAGTGCTAAGCTAATGGAATGGGTCAAGTCAATCACATCATTCTCCTAATGATGTGATCCCGTTTATCAAATGACAACTCATGCATATGGTTAGGAAATATAACCATCTTTGATTAACGAGCTAGTCAAGTAGAGGCATACTATTGACACTCTGTTTGTCTATGTATTCACACATGTACTAAGTTTCCGGTTAATACAATTCTAGCATGAATAATAAACATTTATCATGAAATAAGGAAATGAATAATAAATTTATTATTGCCTCTAGGGCATATTTCCTTCAGTCTCCCACTTGCACTAGAGTCAATAATCTAGTTCAGATCGCCATGTGATTTAACACAAATAGTTCATATCACCATGTGATTAACACCCATAGTTCACATCGCCATGTGACCAACACTCAAAGGGTTTACTAGAGTCAGTAATCTTAGTTCACATCGCCATGTGATTAAGGTGTGATCATGTTTTGCTTGTGAGAGAAGTTTAGTCAACGGGCCTGCCATATTCAAATCTGTATGTATTTTTCAAATTTCTATGTCACCAATGCTCTGCACGCAGCTACTCTAGCTAATTGCTCCCACTTTCAATATGTATCCAGATTGAGACTTAGAGCCATCTGGATCAGTGTCAAAACTTGCATCGACGTAACCTTTTATGACGAACCTTTTGTCACCTCCATAATCGAGAAACATATCCTTATCCCACCAAGGATAATTTTGACCGCTGTCTAGTGATATACTCTTAGATCACTATTATACTCCCTTGCCAAACTCAGTGTAGGGTATACAATATGTCTGGTACACAACATGGTATACTTTATAGAACCTATGGCTGAGGCATAGGGAATGATTTTCATTCTCTCTCTATCTTCTGTCGTGGTCGGGCTTTAATTCTTACTCAACTTCACACCTTGCAACACAGGCAAGAACTCTTTCTTTGACCGTTCCATTTTGAACTACTTCAAAATCTTGTCAAGGTATGTACTCATTGAAAAAACTTATCAAGCGTCTTGATTTATCTCTATAGATCTTGATGCTCAATATGTAAGCAGCTTCACCGAGGTCTTTCTTTGAAAAAAATCCTTTCAAATACTCCTCTATGCTTTCCAGAAAATTCTACATTATTTTCGATTAACAATATGTCATTCACATATACTTATCAGAAATGTTGTAGTGATCCCACTCACTTTCTTGTAAATACAGGCTTCACCGCAAGTCTGTATAAAACTATATGCTTTGATGAACTCATCAAAACGTATATTCCAACTCCGAGATGCTTGCACCAGTCCATAGATGGATCGCTGGAGCTTGCACATTTTCTTAGCACCTTTAGGATCGACAAAACCTTCTAGTTGCATCATATACAACTCTTCTTTAAGAAATCCATTAAGGAATGTAGTTTTGACATCCATTTGCCAAATTTCATAAAATGTGGCAATTTGCTAACATGATCCAGACATACTTAAGCATCGCTACGAGTGAGAAAATCTCATCGTAGTCAACACCTTGAACTTTGTCAAAAACCTTTTTCGACAAGTCTAGCTTTGTAGATAGTAACACTACTATTAGCGTCCGTCTTCCTCTTGAATATCCATTTATTTTTTATGGCTTGCCGATTATCGGGCAAGTCAACCAAAGTCCACACTTTGTTCTCATACATGGATCCCATCTCAGATTTCATGGCCTCAAGCCATTTCGCGGAATCTGGGCTCATCATTGCTTCCTCATAGTTCGTAGGTTCGTCATGGTCAAGTAACATGACCTCCAGAACAGGATTACCGTACCACTCTGGTGTGGATCTCACTCTGGTTAACCTACGAGGTTTGGTAGTAACTTGATCTGAAGTTACATGATCATCATCATTAGCTTCCTCACTAATTGGTGTAGGAGTCACAGGAACATATTTCTGTGATGAACTACTTTCCAATAAGGGAGCAGGTACAATTACCTCATCAAGTTCTACTTTCCTCCCACTCACTTCTTTTGAGAGAAACTCCTTCTCTAGAAAGGATCCATTCTTAGCAACAAAGATCTTGCCTTCGGATCTGTGATAGAAGGTGTACCCAACATTTTCTTTTGGGTATCCTATGAAGACGCACTTCTCCGATTTGGGTTTGAGCTTATCAGGTTGAAACTTTTTCACATAAGCATTGCAACCTCAAACTTTAAGAAACGACAGCTTAGGTTCTTGCCAAACCATAGTTCATACAGTGTCGTCTCAACGGATTTAGACGGTGCCCTATTTAACGTGAATGTAGCTGTGTCTAATGCATAACCCCAAAATGATAGTGGTAAATCGGTAAGAGACATCATAGATTTCACTATATCCAATAAAGCACGGTTATGACGTTCGGACACACCATTATGCTGTGGTGTTCCGGGTGGTGTGAGTTGCGAAACTATTCCGCATTGTTTCAAATGAAGACCAAACTCGTAACTCAAATATTCTCCTCCATGATCAGATCATAGAAACTTTATTTTCTTGTTACGATGATTTTCCACTTCACTCTGAAATTCTTTGAACTTTTCAAATGTTTCAGATTTATGTTTCATCAAGTAGATATAACCATATCTGCTCAAATCATGTGGCGACCCGACCCGAATGGATCAAGTCTACTGTGCTCGGGTGTCATCCCTGGATCAGTAATGCTGACACCACACAGTACATCGAAGGATTTATAGCAGAGTGGCAATCACACACTTATTACATCGTTGTCTCAAAGAGAACTTATTACAATAAATATGGCTTAAGGCCATCTAATGTCGATAACAGCGGAAGACTCGGAAGATAAATGGGTCCATCAACTCCAACGACATCACTGATTATAGGACCACGACCTAAACACCTTACTCGTCGTCTGAAAAGTCTGCAACATGAGAAGTTGCAGCCCGAAAACGGGTCAGCACATGGAATATGCTGGCAATGTAACACATAGAGAATAATGGAATGAAACAGCTATACTATATGCATATATGGCTGGGTGGAAAGCTCTATGGTTACAGTTTTGCGTAAAGCCAGTTTTTCCCTACTGCAAAGGAATAAGTTTATTTAACTATCATGGTGGTTGTTAAACATTGAGAATGGTTGACAGCATTCTCAATCCCAATTAAAAATAATTAAAACCCAACAACATTAATTAGAAGTAACATGTTGAGATTCACATGATATTCAAGTACTAGATACTCAAGTTGTCCATAACCGGGGACACGGCTAATCATGATTAGTTTGTACACTCTGCAGAGGTTTGCGCACTTTTCCCCACATGACTCGATCGCCTCCGTTTGTTTTCTCGCACTACATGGTGTTTGAGAAACGGATGACTGAGACATAGTCTTTCAGAAGCACTAGCACCTTACATGTGGGGTAGACCGGTACACCTACAACCCCTACTTCTGCTAGTCCACCCCGTAAAGAGTTTGCACAACTTAGTCAACTATGCCAGAGCCCATAGTAGCATGTGGCTGCACACGGAAGTTTCTAGCATGAAAGATCTTATGATCCCTTTGAGCCTGGGTGGCGGTCCCAAAAAAAACAGGCAAGTCCTGATAGACATCAGGTGCCTCAATCCACCCAGATGTGTGTTTAAGTTGCCACCTTAGATAAACCATTAAAATTATCAACTCACATCTGTCATGGATATCACTCACCCAATCCACGTCTACTAGCATAGCATGGCATAATAAGCAAACGTAGAAGTAACTCCCAAAGGTTTCATAATAATACAGGTAATAGGTACTACCTCATCTACTTCCCATCCCACAGTTTAATTAGATCCTAAACATGCAATGTGAGAGGATTGATCTAATGCAATAAAACATGGGTTGTAGAAAAGGTATGATCAAAGTGTTACTTGCCTTGCTGATGATCCGCGAGTCCTAGGGTTTCGAAGTAACAAGCGGCGCAATCCGGGTGATCTATCGCAGACAAACAACAAGCACACAATAAGTACTCATCTAATGCACAGGTAAAACTCGAAAAAGAGAACGAACCAGAAATTCAACTTAAGAACTCCGGTTGCAAAGAAAGAACGAACCGAACAAAGAAACGGAAAACAAACGGCGGAAGAAAACAACTTGGTTCTAGCAAGTTGAAACTAGGTCAAATTTTACGGGGGCAAAAACTTGTTTAAGTTGATTAGACGGAACGGCGGTTTCGAAACGAAACTCCAGGCGCTTGAATCACCTGATTCCGATAAACGAGCGAGAAGAAAGACTAGAACGAAGATCGGATCTGAGATCGCGATCGCGGAATAAATCCGACGAGAAGAAAACGAAGAACGGTTAAACGAACGGACGTTCGTTAACCTAGAAGAATCCGGTGATCACGTTCGTTAGGACGAACGGTCCGGCGAACGGTCCAAAGGCAAGTGAATCGGAAAAGAAAACGAATCCGATCTAGGGTTTCGGAGAAGAAAACCGAAACGAAAAACCGATCTAGAAAACAGGAACGGTTTAGAAAAGAACCGGAAAGAAAACGAATCGGAAGAGAAGAAAAGAATCGGAACGATTAGAAGAAAACGATCCGAGGAAAAGAGACGCGGGGAAACCTCCGGCGAGGTCTCCGGCGGCGTGGCGTAAGGCGGCGGCGGCGTGGGCAAGGTGCGGCGGCGCGGGTGTGGGGTGGCGCGGCGGCGGTGTAGGGCATGGGGTGTGGTGGAGGGCTTGGGGCTTGGTTTGATGATTTAGAGGGGGGGGTGTTGGGGTATTTATATTGGGGAGGGGAGAGGAGACTTGGGGTAGGGGACAAGAAATAGAGTAGGAATAGGAAAACGAAACAAAGGAAAGGGGGCTAAGAATCCTACTAGGATTCGGCTAAGAGGCAAGAGGCGGCGGCTGCCTGGCTGCCTGCGCCTGGCGCTGGCGCGCAAGGGCTGGGGCGCAGCGGCTGGCCTGGGCCTTGGCCCGGCTGGCCTGTGGGAGTTTTTTTTAACTAGTTTTCGCGCGCAGAAAACAAAAGAAAAAGAAACTAAACGAACTCCGAAAAACCTAAAGTAAATTTTCCCCGACTCCTAAAAATGAGCCGAACAAAATGAACTTTTCTCCGGACCTAAAATGCAATTTTTGAAAACGCGCATTTTTCCCTATCCAAATAAAATGCAAATAAACTCCGGAAAACCAAAACTTGATCTATTTATTAAATCTTCATTTTCCTCAATTTTGGGAAAGTCATATTATTCCCTCTCTCATTTTTGATATAGGAAAATAATTGAAGATTAAATAAAATAAATCAAATGATCCTCTTTTTCAAATTCGAGAAAACTCTCAAATATGAAAATAACGAAATCTCCAACTCTCTCCGAAGGTCCTTGAGTTGCGTGAAATTTCTAGGATCAACCAGAATGCATGAAAATATGATATGCATGATGATCTAGTGTATAACATTCCAAATTGAAAATTTGGGATGTTACAAACCTACCCCCCTTAAAATGAATCTCGCCCTCGAGGTTCGGGTTGGCTAGAAAATAGGTGAGGGTGGTCCTTGAGCAAATCTTCTTCTCTTTCCCAGGTGGCTTCATCCTCTGAATGGTGGTTCCACTGAACTTTGCAAAACTTGATAACCTTGCTGCGAGTAACTCTACTGGCATAATCGAGAATCTTGACTGGCTTCTCCTCATATGTTAAGTCATCCTTTAACTGAATCGCTTCAAGCGGCACGGTATCCCTTAGCGGTATCTCCGCCATCTCGACGTGACATTTCTTCAGCTGAGAAACATGGAATACATCATGAACTCCTGACAGTCCCTCTGGTAATTCCAACTTGTAAGCGACTTCTCCCATGCGTTGCAAGATCTTATATGGTCCAACGAAACGCGGTGCTAATTTTCCCTTAACTCCAAAGCGCCTAACTCCTCGAAGTGGGGATACTCGGAGATAAACTCTGTCTCCAGTTCCGTAAACTGTCTCCTTGCGTTTAGAATCTGCGTAGCTCTTCTGCCTGGATTGGGCTACCTTGAGCCTATCGCGAATCAACTTAACTTTCCGTTCATACTCCTTAATCAAATCTGGTCCAAAGAATTGACGGTCTCCAACTTCGTCCCATGACAGCGGTGTCCTGCACCTCCTTCCGTATAAAACTTTGAAAGGTGCCATCTTCAAACTGGTTTGGTAACTGTTGTTATAAGAAAACTCCGCATACGGCAAGTTATCGTCCCAACTAGATCCATAATCTAATGCACAAGCTCTCAGCATATCTTCCAAAATCTGATTGACTCTCTCGGTCTGTCCATCTGTCTGCGGATGAAAAGCTGTGCTGAACTCTAGTCTGGTTCCTACAGTTTCATGCAACTGATTCCAAAACTTTGAGGTAAACTGGGTTCCTCTATCTGATACGATACTCCTCGGAACTCCATGCAAACAAATGATCCTAGTCATGTAAATCTTTGCCAACTTAGCACTGGTGTAAGTGGTCTTAACTGGAATAAAATGTGCTACCTTTGTCAAACGATCAACTACTACCCATATCGAGTCATAGCCTGCTTTCGTCCTGGGTAGTCCTGTGATAAAATCCATGCCTATCCTTTCCCACTTCCATTCGGGTATCGGCAATGGTTGTAACAACCCTGCTGGCTTCTGATGCTCTGCCTTTACTCTCTGACATACGTCACAAACTGCTACATATGTTGCAATATCCTTCTTCATTCCGGTCCACCAGAATGTTTCCTTCAAATCCAAATACATCTTGGTATTCCCTGGGTGAATCGAATACGGTGAATCATGTGCCTCTTACAAAATCAACTTCCTGATCTCCGGGTCATTTGGCACATAAACACGGTCTTCAAACCATAGGGTGTCGTGCTCGTCCTCACGAAATCCTTTAGCTTTTCCTTCGCTCAATTTCTCCTTTATAGCAGCAATCTCCTTGTCAGATTTCTGAGCTTCTCTGATTCTATCCATCAATGTTGACTGAATCTCCAATGCTGCTACATAGCCTCTCGGAACTATTTCCAAACATAGTTCACGAAGGTTTTCTGCTAACTCCTTTGGTATTTTCCCCGTCACTAGGGTGTTGACATGGCTCTTACGGCTCAATGCATCAGCTACTACATTAGCTTTTCCGGGATGGTAATGCAATCTCATATCATAATCCTTGATGAGCTCCAACCATCTCCTTTGTCTGAGGTTCAACTCCTTCTGCGTGAAAATGTACTTCAAACTCTTGTGATCCGTGTACACCTCACAATGATTTCCAATGAGGAAATGTCTCCACGTCTTCAATGCATGCACTACGGCTGCTAACTCCAAATCATGCGTGGCATAATTCAACTCATGAGGCTTCAGTTGTCGTGAAGCATACGAAACAACTCTTCCTTCCTGCATAAGCACTGCTCCAAGTCCTCGACGTGAAGCGTCGCAATACACCTCATAATCCTTGGTCTGATCTGGCAAAATCAATACTGGTGAGGTGACCAAACGTTTCTTCAACTCCTGGAAACTAGCCTCACATTCCTCAGTCCATTTGAACTTAGTATCCTTCTTCAACAACTCCGTCATAGGCTTCACAATCTTTGAGAAATTCTCAATGAATCTCCGGTAGTATCCTGCGAGTCCAAGAAAACTCCGGATCTCTCCAACTGTTGTTGGTGCTTCCCATTCGGTTACGGTCTCAACCTTTGTGGGGTCAACTGCTATACCTTCTTTGGATATAACGCGTCCGAGGAATCCAACTTCCTTCAACCAAAACTCACATTTGCTGAATTTGGCGTATAACTGATGTTCCCTTAGTTTCTCCAAAACTAAACGCAAATGTTCCTTATGCTCCTCTTCATTCTTTGAATAAACTAGGATGTCATCAATGAACACTACGACGAACTTATCCAAAAACTCCATAAACACTTTGTTCATCAGGTTCATAAAATAGGCAGGTGCGTTAGTCAATCCAAATGACATAACGGTATACTCATACAGTCCATATCTCGTGGTGAATGCTGTCTTAGGTATGTCCTGCTCTTGAATCTTCAAATGATGGTACCCTGATCGCAGATCGATCTTGGAAAACACTTTAGCTCCTTGCAACCGATCAAACAGATCGTTGATCATTGGCAGTGGGTACTTGTTCTTGATGGTTACTTCATTCAATCCCCGATAATCTACAACCATCCTTAATGATCCATCCTTCTTTTCCACTAGAAGTACGGGTGATCCCCAAGGCGAAGAACTTGGGCGAATGTAACCTTTATCCAATAACTCCTTAATCTGATTCTTAATTTCTACTAAATCCTTTGCTGGCATCCGGTATGTTCGCTTCGATATTGGGCCTGTACCTGGCAATAACTCAATCAAAAACTCAATGTCTCTATCCGGTGGCATGCCTGGCAATTCCTCAGGAAATACATCAGGAAAATCCTTTACCACTGGTACTTCCTCCTGCACGACTCCTGTTAGGCAATTCACTTGTGTCCTTTTTGGTACATGCCGGGATACATACTTGATCCTTCTCCCTTCTGGTGTAGTAAGAAAAATTGACTTACTAGCACAATCGATGTTTCCTCCATACATCGACAACCAATCCATGCCTAATATCACATCCAATCCTTGAGATTCCAATACTATTAGGTCTGAGGGAAACATATAGGTACCAATCCTTATTGGTAACCGATCACACCATCGTCTAGCCATGAACTCCGCTCCTGGTGAGCTTACTAACATGGGTGACCTAAGGGCTTGGGTTGGCAGGTTATATTTATCCACAAATCCCCTTGATATGTATGAATGCGATGCACCAGTGTGAAAAAGAACAAGTGCAGTAAATGACTTAACCAGAAACTTACCGATTACTGCATCGGGCTGATCTTCAGCCTCCTCCACATTAACGTGGTTCACCTGTCCTCTATTGAAAGGGTTCGGCTTCTTCCCAGAGCTTCCATTGTTCCATTCTGGCCTTCAGGACATTCATTGGCATAATGTCTGGTCTTGGAACACTTGAAATAGGCGACTTGGCTCAGGTCTCTCTTGGTTGGGGTCGATGGGATGGTCCGGTTCTGGCCGTTGCTTCCTCCATTCCCATTACCATTCTTGTGGCCATTATGGTTGTGCGAGCTACCTCCTCCATGGGTGTGCTGAAACTGAAATCCCGGTTTAGGGGTAAAGCGGGGCTTCTGCTGGGCTCCAGAGTTATACTTCCCCTGTCCATACTTCCTCTTACGGTTCTCAATCTGCTGTTGCTTTCCTTCAATCATGATGGCATGATCTACCAACTCCTGGTAGTTGTTGAAACTTGCTACCATCAACTGCATGCTTAGTTCATCATTCAGTCCTTCCAGAAACTTCTCCTGCTTAGCTGCATCCGTAGCAACGTCATCTGGAGCATAACGTGCTAACTTGCTGAAATCATCAACGTACTGGCCAACTGTCCTTCCTCCTTGGCGTAAGTTGCGAAACTCACGCTTCTTCATGGCCATAGCTCCTGCTGAAACATGGGCAGTGCGGAAAGCTTGCTGAAACTGATCCCATGTGACAGTGTCAACTGGGTAAGTGGCTGTGAAATTCTCCCACCATGCTGTCGCGGGTCCGTCAAGCTGGTGAGCGGCAAACTTCACTTTCTCACCATCCGTGCATCCTGCAGTGGTCAACTCCCTTCCTATCTTGCGGAGCCAATCGTCTGCTACTATCGGATCGGTGCTACTAGAAAACACCGGCGGATTTAGCCTAAGAAAACGGGCTAAGTGGTCAACAGGTGGTGGTGGTGGGTTGTTGTTGTTGTTCTGTTGGTTCTGGACTAACATCTACATCAACTGATTCTGCTGCTGGATCAACTGAGTGAGCTCCGGTGGAAATCCATTGTCACGTCTCGGAGGCATCTGAGGGTTTAGAAAAGACGAGAATTAAGAATAGAGTGAGGTCTAAAGGGAAAACACTACCCATATGCACATGAGGCAAAAGCACACAATTCACTTCAATCAATCAAGCAAGGGCTTACAATCGGTCTAAAACTATCGCAAAAGTGCTCGACTATAATGTTTACATGGGGGAAATACTACTACTATCTGGTGGTCATCTAGAAATTTGAACCGGTGGAAGACTCCATGATATCTGCTCCAGCTTCGTCTTCAAAGTCGGGTTCACTTGGATCCGAATCGGTGTCGTCGATGATGATGTAGTTGTCCGGACATGCGACGTACTCGTCGTCCTCCTGGGATGCTAACTTCCTCTTGAGTTCTTCAATCTCCTACTTAAGATCGCCATTGTGCCTCGCTAGAGCTACTATCTCGTCCATGTAGTCCTTGCGTGTAGACTTCAGTTCTCCTTCTAGCTCGATGATCCTTGCCTTCGCATTCTTCAACTCTATCATATCATTGCACATCTAGTTCTCGTGGTGTCGAATGTGCTGGTTTAACTCCTGGATGAAAGATACAATGGATCTATCCTTCTTGGTGCTGACTAACTCCCATTGTTCATCTCGGCGTCCGCAAATCTGGTAGATAGTGTCCTTGAGGTCTTCTTGATAAACTTCTCCAATGTGTCCTATGGTGATATGAGCTGCCATGCTCCTTCCCAGACTCCAGGTTGGTGCATTGAAAACACTATCTATAGGCTTCATGATTGGCGCGAATGTCCTTCCCAGAACATGGGCTTGAATCTTCCAGCGCTCCTCTTCAGGCAGAGTGGCGTTGAAGGTTCCCGTGAAGCTTGGTAATCCAATGTTCAGGTACTTGGTGACTTCCTTCAGGTGAAATCCAAATGGTGTGCCTTCATCCGGTTGAGCGTACTTAATCTTCACGTTCGTCATCCTAAAAGAGTAGAAAAGATAAGGAGTTAGAAAATGAGAAGAGAATGGTGATATATGGCTTTAACTTAGTGGTCCTGTCCTACAGTTAGCGTGTGCTCTGATACCATCTCTGTGGCGACCCGACCCGAATGGATCAAGTCTACTGTGCTCGGGTGTCATCCCTGGATCAGTAATGCTGACACCACACAGTACATCGAAGGATTTATAGCAGAGTGGCAATCACACACTTATTACATCGTTGTCTCAAAGAGAACTTATTACAATAAATATGGCTTAAGGCCATCTAATGTCGATAGCAGCGGAAGACTCGGAAGATCAATGGGTCCATCAACTCCAACGGCATCACTGATTATAGGACCACGACCTAAACACCTTACTCGTCGTCTGAAAAGTCTGCAACATGAGAAGTTGCAGCCCGAAAACGGGTCAGCACATGGAATATGCTGGCAATGTAACACATAGAGAAGTAATGGAATGAAACAGCTATACTATATGCATATATGGCTGGTGGAAAGCTCTATGGTTACAGTTTTGCGTAAAGCCAGTTTTTCCCTACTGCAAAGGAATAAGTTTATTTAACTATCATGGTGGTTGTTAAACATTGAGAATGGTTGACAGCATTCTCAATCCCAATTAAAAATAATTAAAACCCAACAACATTAATTAGAAGTAACATGTTGAGATTCACATGATATTCAAGTACTAGATACTCAAGTTGTCCATAACCGGGGACACGGCTAATCATGATTAGTTTGTACACTCTGCAGAGGTTTGCGCACTTTTCCCCACATGACTCGATCGCCTCCGTTTGTTTTCTCGCACTACATGGTGTTTGAGAAACGGATGACCGAGACATAGTCTTTTAGAAGCACTAGCACCTTACATGTGGGGTACACCGGTACACCTACATCCCCTACTTCTGCTAGTCCACCCCGTAAGAGTTCGCACAACTTAGTCAACTATGCCAGAGCCCATAGTAGCATGTGGCTGCACACGGAAGTTTCTAGCATGAAAGATCTTATGATCCCTTTGAGCCTGGGTGGCGGTCCAAAAAAAACAGGCAAGTCCTGATAGACATCAGGTGCCTCAATCCACCCAGATGTGTGTTTAAGTTGCCACCTTAGATAAACCATTAAAATTATCATCTCACATCTGTCATGGATATCACTCACCCAATCCACGTCTACTAGCATAGCATGGCAATATAAGCAAACGTAGAGTAACTCCCAAAGGTTTCATAATAATACAGGTAATAGGTGCTACCTCATCTACTTCCCATCCCACAATTTAATTAGATCCTAATCATGCAATGTGAGAGGATTGATCTATTGCAATAAAAAGTGGGTTGTAGAAAAGGTATGATCAAAGTGTTACTTGCCTTGCTGATGATCCGCGAGACCTAGGGTTTCGAAGTAACAAGCGGCGCAATCCGGGTAATCTATCGCAGACAAACAACAAGCATACAATAAGTACTCATCTAATGCACAGGTAAAACTCGAACAAGAGATCGAACCAGGTAGTTCAACTTAAGAACTCCGGTTGCAAAGAAAGAACGAACCGAACAAAGAAACAGAAAAACAAACGGCGGAAGAAAACAGCTCGGTTCTAGCAAGTTGAAACTAGGTCAAATTTTACCGGGGCAAAAACTTGTTTAAGTTGATTAGACGGAACGGCGGTTTCGAAACGAAACTCCAGGCGCTTGAATCACCTGATTCCGATAAACGAGCGAGAAGATAAACTAGAACGAAGATCGGATCTGAGATCTCGATCGCGGAATAACTCCGACGAGAAGAAAAACGAAGAACGGTTAAACAAACGGACGTTCGTTAACCTAGAAGAATCCGGTGATCACGTTCGTTAGGACGAACGGTCCGGCAAACGGTCTAAAGGCAACTAAATCAGGAAAAGAAAACGAATCCGATCTAGGGTTTCGGAGAAGAAAACCGAAACGAAAAACCGATCTAGAAAACAGGAACGGTTTAGAAAAGAACCGGAAAGAAAACGAATCGGAAGAGAAGAAAAGAATCGGAACGATTAGAAGAAAACGATCCGAGGAAAAGAGACGCGGGGAAACCTCCGGCGAGGTCTCCGGCGGCGTGGCGTAAGGCGGCGGCGGCGTGGGCAAGGTGCGGCGGCGCGGGTGTGGGGTGGCGCGGCGGCGGTGTAGGGCATGGGGTGTGGTGGAGGGCTTGGGGCTTGGTTTGATGATTTAGAGGGGGGGGTGTTGGGGTATTTATATTGGGGGGGGGAGAGGAGACTTGGGGTAGGGGACAAGAAATAGAGTAGGAATAGGAAAACGAAACAAAGGAAAGGGGGCTAAGAATCCTACTAGGATTCGGCTAAGAGGCAAGAGGCGGCGGCTGCCTGGCTGCCTGCGCCTGGCGCTGGCGCGCAAGGGCTGGGGCGCAGCGGCTGGCCTGGGCCTTGGCCCGGCTGGCCTGTGGGAGTTTTTTTGAAAGTACTCTCAAAATACACAACACAAAACACAATTCACAACCTGCAAATACTAACAACCCCAAGCTCCTCCTGACAATTCACAACCTGCCCGACTATTCCTCAGCGGCAGACAGCCGCCCCGTGAGACGATGTGAACGGCGAGGGAGAGGATGGAGGGGAAGCGTCGTCGGACCAACTGTTTTTCTCCTCTTGCAGTTGCGTTTGGTCGATGAAGACTCCACCGGCTCGCTCTGTCACGTCACCCTCACAAACGGCACCCTGTAGATGCTGGATCCTTCAATGTCTGGTGGATGCTCCATCTGGGATCGATACTCCCACCACCGCTCCCTCACGATCGGATTCGGTGACTCTGTTTGCTCCATGGCCCAAAGGAGCAGCTCTATGTACTCCCGCGCGACTCCCTCTGGGAGTATCGCCACCTTTTCGCTCTGTTGCAGATATTTGGCCATGGATGTCGCCGTTGCCGCTAGTTGGTCCTTGTTGTCAAACCAAGACTATATCTCCAACATCCTAGCTAGCTTCACAGGGTCGCCGTCTGCAATCCTCACGTATCGGTTGTACTCCTCCATCGATCTACTTCTCCACAACACCTTCACTCGCCGGCAGTGGTTTTTGAATGGAAGAGGAGAGGAGCAGTGATGGTTTTGGTTTAGAACGGGAGAGGAGCGACACTAGTTTTGGATTGGAACAGGAGAGGAGGGGCGGTGGTTTTGAAATGGAAGAGGAGAGGAGCGGCGCTGAATTTAGATTGGAACAGGAGATGAGCAGTGGTGGTTTAAGAGGAGAAGAGCGGAAGAGCGGTGCTGGTCTTGGAAGTATTTTTTGTTTTGTGTATTTTGGGTCAAAGTTTGACCATGTACTGTATTTGATAAGCAAAATGTGAATGCATGTCACCAAAAAATATATCGTTTGGTTCGTATCTGAATGTACTTTCAAATTATATTATTTTTGCAACGTATAACATATATTTTATTTGCGAAAATCATGGTCAATTATGACCCAGAATAAAAGGGAGACTAGTTAATGTAGGGTCGCTTTCTTAATTGAAGGGTAAATTGATTTTGATTTTGATTTTGATCCAGTCACAGCGTGCCGACCCTCTTGTCCAATCCTAAATCGCTGTCGCACGCTCCTCTCCCTCTTCTCCATTGCAAAACCACCTCCTCTCCTCTCCATCATCTCCATTCCAAAACCACCCTCTCGCCTCTCCCTCTTCTCCATTGCAAAACCACCTCCTCTCTCCTCGGACGAGGATCCCCTGACGTAGCCCATCCTGCCATTGAGACACTGACACATGGGTCCCACCAAGTGCAGGGCCCACCTATCAGCGACCGAAAGGCAGGGGAACCTCACCTCTCCATCATCTCCATTCCAAAACCACCATCTCGCATCTCCCTCTTCTCTATTGCAAGACCACCATCTCTCCTCCCATCTTCCAAAGCTAGCACCGGACCACTCAGAAGGACATCTACGGAGGGGATGCAGCAACAAATCTGGCAGATCACCGACGGCGACCAGGCAAAGTTAGCCAGGTTGAAGGAGATCCTTACTTGGTTTGACAATGAGTGGGAGATTTCGAGGACGGTAAGGGCCATGTGGCAATGTATGCAAAAGAGTGAGACGATGCGATGAGGGCGGCGATGTACTCCTCGGCGGCAGTCACACCGCAGTCCTTCGAGTTCATCGAGTATCTCCTCTGGGCGATGGAGCAGACAGATTCGCCCGAGGCAAAAGTCAGGCGGAGGTGGTGGGCGTACAGGTCGAAGGTCGAGCACCCAGAGGATAACGAATCGATCGAGTATGGCGTGCCGTTCGTGAGGGTGCAGAGCCAGCCGGAGCCACAGGAGTATCCGTTCTCCCACCGTAAGAGGAGGCCGGATGGCGCGACGTCGCTTCCCCGCCGTTCTCCATGGTTCCCTCGATGCTCGCCTCGTTTCAATGGTGTCGGTAGGGTTTAAGGTAAGCTTCGCACTAACCTAATCTTCCATCAACTCATGCTTACAATCAGTGTGACAACTAATAAAAATCATGCTTACAATCACTCTCCGAGTACTACGCCAATCACCCTAAAATAGCTCTGGACCTTTGGGTCAAAGTTGTGACACTGTGTACTGATACGTCCATTTTGCATCATGCTTTTATATCGATATTTATTGCATTATGGGCTGTTATTTCACATTATGTCACAATACTTATGGCTATTCTCTCTTATTTTACAAGGTTTACATAAGGAGGGAGAATGCTGGCAGCTGGAATTCTGGGCTGGAAATGGAGCAAATATTAGAGACCTATTCTGCACAACTCCAAAAGTCCTGAAACTCCACGGAGCACCTTATAATAAATAATGAAAAATCCTCGCCAAAGATGAAGACCAGGGGGCCCATACCCTTCTCACGAGGGTGGGGGCGCCCGCCTGCCTTGTGGGCCCCCTGGTGGCTCTCCGGTGACCATCTTCTCCTATATGAAGTCTTTCGTCGAGAAAAAAATAGGAAGCAACCTTTCGGGATGAAACTCCGCCGCCACGAGGCGGAACCTTGGCGGATCCAATCTAGAGCTCCGGCAGAGCTGTTCTGCCGGGGAAACTTCCCTCCCGGAGGGGGAAATCATCGCCATCGTCATCACCAACGCTCCTCTCATCGGGAGAGGGCAATCTCCATCAACATCTTCATCAGCACCATCTCATCTCAAAACCCTAGTTCATCTCTTGTATCTGATTCTTGTCTTCAAGTCCGGGATTGGTGCTAGTAGGTTGCTAATAGTGTTAATTACTCCTTGTAGTTGATGCTAGATGGTTTAATTGGTGGAAGATCATATGTTCAAATCCTTTATGCATATTAATACCCCTCTGATTATGAACATGTTTATGCTTTGTGAGTAGTTACATCTGTTCCTGAGGACAAGGGAGAAGTCTTGCTATTAGTAGTCATGTGAATTTGGTATTCGTTCGATATTTTGATAAGATGTATGTTGTCTAGCCTCTAATGGTGTTATGTGAATGTCGACTACATAACACTTCACCATTATTTGGGCCTGGAGGAAGGCATTGGGAAGTAATAAGTAGATGATGGGTTGCTAGAGTGACAGAAGCTTAAACCCTAGTTTATGTGTTGCTTCGTAAGGGGCTGATTTGGATCCATATGTTTCATGCTATGGTTAGGTTCACCTTAATACTTTTGTTGTAGTTGCGGATGCTTGCAATAGAGGTTAATCATAAGTGGGATGCTTGTTCAAGTAAGAACATCACCCAAGCACCGGTCCACCCACATATCAAATTATCAAAGTACCGAACGCGAATCATATGAACGTGATGAAAACTAGCTTGACGATATTCCCATGTGTCCTCGGGAGCGCTTTTCCTTATATAAGAGTTTGTCCAGGCTTGTCCTTTGCTACAAAAAGGATTGGGCCACCTTGCTGCACTTTATTTACTTTTGTTACTTGTTGCTCGTTACAAATTATCTCATTACAAAACTATCTGTTACCACTTATTTCAGTACTTGCAGAGAATACCTTGCTGAAAACTGTTTATCATCTCCTTCTGCTCCTCGTTGGGTTCGACACTCTTACTTATCGAAAGGACTACGATAGATCCCCTATACTTGTGGGTCATCATGTACAAATAAAGAAAAATAGTTTGGTGCTTCTTTCAGAAAAGAGTACACCCCTAGAAAACTGCCAATATAAGCTACTAGTATTTTTTTTAAGTCTAAGCTACTAGTATTTGGTTAGAGGATTTGCTGCCGAGAAAGATCCGTCCACAGTGAGCGCCACACATCCCGCTGATGGTGGTGGATGCCAATGCTTAGATAGAGCAGGGTTGGTGTCAGTAATTTTTACTTGGCACCTCGCACTCTACATATATGCCGGTTCCATCCGTACATTTGTGCAGTTCCACCAAAATGCAGCTGAATAACCCTGTTTGCACAGAAAATGAAGAGGCGTGATTAGATTATAGTGGCACTAGTTGATGAAACATACACTAATAAACAGAAGAAAATATTACATCATACTGGAAATTGACCCAAGTCTCCCTTCTGCCAGTGATGAACATCAGTGTACAACGGTAGTACAAGGAGGGGCCTTGAGACATTCAAATCTCTATTTTTGTGCATATCAACTAAAATTAAGCACCCCAGTTTGCAGAAACGCTTAAACATTAACAACGGGACTAGTTGATGAAACATACATTAAGAAAGAGAAGCACTTTATTTATCTACATTGGAAATGAAATTATAGATAGGACACTCGCTCTATTTTAACCGTATTATTACTTCATTTTATCAGTGACACTAGGGTCGAGCAGGTGGCAAACGAGGTGTGCTGTGCGTCGCAAGGATGAAGGCCGGGGTGCTTAGACTGGGATGCTGAAGCTGGCTCTTTCAGTCCCTATCTTCCCCCTGATGTTTCTGTGGTAGCATTTGGGTTGTAATCCAAACTTGGTCGAGCTGGTGCTGCGTCCCCCTACCTGCCTAAATTATGTGGCGAACTTGTCTCCTGCTAGTACTCAGTCCGTTCTAGTAGTAGTTGCATAACTGCCCGTTTACACTGAGATGTTGTCGGGTAATGGTTCTCTATGGTTGGGTTTCTTTAATGAAATCGGAGGGAACCCCCTCTTTCGATATATAAAAAAAATAGTGGCACTAGCGGTGCCAAAACATTGCCTCAAATTAATAGTGCCACTAGATTAAGGTGCAAAATAATAACATTACTGTTTTATCATGGCAGTGCCAAAACAGTAGCACAAGAGCAGGATCAACATGCAGGATCTTTGGCAAACGGTCAGACCAAAAAGGAATACACCTCATGATGGGAACCATATCTGCAGTCAACGCCATCGTAGAAGGGATGACACCAGTCACCAACATGGATGAGTCAATTCATGGGACCTTTTGGTGCAGTTCACCTAAAATGAAGCAATGTCCCATGAGCTAGCAGTTTCTTCTTATATTTTTAAGAAAAGGGCTCCAGCCCCGGTTCCATTTCCACCAGAAAATGAAACCCACAGAGCTTCTTCATTAGTTGCAATAAAATTGAGCAACATCAAGGTTGGTCATGAAGTTCCTAGAGAGTAGGCGGAACATGACAGTTGCATCTCTAATGAAAAGAAGCAACTTATCTTAATGGGAAATTTAGCAGGACATGAAAAAAGTGCCATTGATTCATATTACTAGAGGCATTACATTGAAAACAACATTGGTTTAACGTGTCCTTACTTTTAACAGTGTGACTGCTACATTTTACCAGTGGCATTACATAAGAGCAGCTCGGGGCAACAAAAATCAGAAGAGTATATCTGGGTTGGTCCCATTTTTGTTCGGTATATAGCCACCTTATACTGTGTGAGGCTAGCAAATCTAGTGCCGGACTTACTCTGTTGACTTGTCCCCCAGTCCCCACTTTCTTTCCTTTTTCAACCAATAGATCGGGTTTATATTGAGTTTGCACTGCGTTCCCTTTATTTCCCTATTAGACCTAGAGACCAGTTGGATAGCCAATCTCTGCTACTTTTTGCCCCCATTATTTCCTCTTTCGACCAAGTCCTAGATTCAGGTAAAAAATCTTCCCCACCCCCATCCCATTTCTTCCTTGTTTGAACCAATTACTACTACTAGATTCGAGTGCATGAACTAGTTTTACCTCTTAATAGTAAAAAATTAGGTGGTTTTCGAACAGTCGATCGATCCTATCTACATGAGGGGGCCTGAGAAATAGTAAAAGATACAAATGCAGCGACGTCAGGAGCTTGAGAAGTAGAGCAAGGCCGGTTTCGAAGGAAGTTATACCTGAGGGTCGCCGGGATGTCGCTAGGTGGGCGGCGGGAGGCCAGATCTGCCCACACTACGACAGCGAGGAAGGAGTGGGAGGCCCTCCCTCGCCATCGATGCTTGGGAGAGAACGACAAGGCACGCTGATCGGGACGCGCCGGCAGTGGGTAAGAGCCATCGTCGAGGACGACCGCGTGAACGCTGCACCTTCTCACCTTCCCCGGAGGAGAGGATCCGGCTGGATCTGTGACCGGCGGTGAGTGCTACCTCTTTTAGCATTGCGTTGGTTTTCCCCGAAGAGGAAGGGATGATGCAGCAAAGTAGCGTAAGTATTTCCCTCAGTTTTTGAGAACCAAGGTATCAATCCAGTAGGAGGCTACACGCAAGTCCCTCGTACCTACACAAAACAAATAAATCCTCGCAACCAACGCAAATAGGGGTTGTCAATCCCTATAGGGCCACTTATGAGAGTGAGATCTGATAGATATGATAAGATAATATTTTTTGGTATTTTTATGATAAAGATGCAAAGTAAAATAAAGGCAAAGTAAATAGCAAAGTAAATAACTAAGTAGTAGGAGATTGATATGATAAAGATAGACCCGGGGGCCATAGGTTTCACTAGTGGCTTCTCTCGAGATCATAAGTATTCTACGGTGGGTGAACAAATTACTGTTGAGCAATTGACAGAATTGAGCATGGTTATGAGAATATCTAGGTATGATCATGTATATAGGCATCACGTCCGAGACAAGTAGACCGACTCCTGCCTGCATCTACTACTATTACTCCACTCATCGGCCGCTATCCAGCATGCATCTAGAGTATTAAGTTAAAAACAGAGTAACGCCTTAAGCAAGATGACATGATGTAGAGGGATAGACTCATGCAATATGAAGAAAACCCCATCTTGTTATCCTTGATGGCAACAATACAATACGTGCCTTGCTGCCCTTACTGTCACCGGGAAAGGACACCGCAAGATTGAACCCAAAGCTAAGCACTTCTACCATTGCAAGAAAGATCAATCTAGTAGGCCAAACCAAACTGATAATTCGAAGAGACTTGCAAAGATAACCAATCATACATAAAAGAATTCAGAGAAGATTCAAATATTATGCATAGATAGACTTGATCATAAACCCACAATTCATCGGTCTCAACAAACACACCGCAAAAAGAAGATTACATCGAATAGATCTCCACAAGAGAGGGGGAGAACATTGTATTGAGATCCAAAAAGAGAGAAGAATCCATCTAGCTACTAACTATGGACCCGTAGGTCTGAAGTAAACTACTCACACTTCATCGGAGAGGCTATGGTGTTGATGTAGAAGCCCTCCGTGATCGATGCCCCCTCTGGGGAAGCTCCGGAACAGGCCCCAAGATGGGATCTCCTGGATACAGAAAGTTACGGCGATGGAATTAGGGTTTTGGCTCCGTATCAGATCGTTTGGGGGTACGTGGATGTATATAGGAGGAAGAAGTACGTCGATGGAGCAACAGGGGGCCCACGAGGGTGGAGGGCGCGCCTGGGGGGGGGGGGCAGGCGCGCCCCTACCTCGTGGCCTCCTGTTAGCTGGCTTGACGTAGGTTCCAAGTCTCCTGAGTTGTATTCGGTGAGAAAATCACGTTCCCGAAGGTTTCATTCTGTTTGGACTCCGTTTGACATTCCTTTTCTTCAAAACCCTAAAACAGGCAAAAAACAACAATTCTGGGTTGGGCCTCCGATTAATAGGTTAGTCCCAAAAATAATATAAAAGTGGATAATAAAGCCCAATAATGTCCAAAACAATAGATAATATAGCATGGAGCAATCAAAAATTATAGATACGTTGGAGACGTATCAGTGAGTAGAGAGAGAGAGTGTGTGGCCACCGCTATCGTGTTTAGATCTGGAGAGGACGAGACAGTGTGAAGAGAGCAACACTAGCAAGCAAGCGTGGAGGCTCCTGCCTATATAGTGGAGTACTAGTTTTCTTTTGTCTATCGGCCAGAGCCGTCTTGACCTCGGCAATGACTGTCGAGAAGTCTTCATGCATGTGCCCCGGAGGCGCAGTTGTCGTCATTTTGATCTGAAGCACCGAATTATAACATATAACATGAAAAAATGCCACATGACAAGAAATCATAACCTCACCGCCCAAAGGAGACAAGATGAATCCCGATGGACAAACTAGACGAGGATCAAAGCTCAAATTAAAGATAAACTCGTAGAAAAGGGGTCCGTTGATAGATGTCCTAATTAACATAGCCGGCTTGACCTAGATGGCAGCCGAGTAGTCTTCGTGCATGTGCCCCCAATGACTAGCCCAACTCAGCTATTGTTGTTTAACCCTCGCAGTGATCCGAAGCACATGACACCTAATTTTGCGAGATGACAAGAAACCTTTTTTTTAGATTTCTCACCAGAACTACAGCCCTGTACAACATAGCCTGCACGATATGTAGATGATAGCCAATCCAGGCGTGTCTGTTGGAGTCTGGTCACATGCATGGACGAACTGATCTTCCGTGTCTTGCAGGGATCGTCCAGGTACCAACGTATGTACTACTTCTATTAACTCACCCGACTTGCGGGGCCGGGGAGTGTGCCTATGGTCGGTTCTCAATTGTGGTCCCACATGTGTATGCAAACGCAATATGACGCGCGTTCCATTCGGAGAGCGGTGTGCCAGACCGACCGACCGTCTGGGGTGCGACGCGAACGTGACGGGCGTGCTATATACTCCGTACATGTGTACCGCCGTTTTCTTGAGGCTTTGCTCCATGGCGCAATCCATGGATACAAAATTAGTATATTGTACTATTTAAAAGTCGAGGGCGGGGCTTTTCCCGCGCGATAGGCGGGGCAGTTCCGCCTAGTCGGTTCGACAGAGACGCGAGAAGATGAGGGAGCAGGCTGCTGCAAACGTAGGGCTGTGTGATTTGACAGTGAGTTACTGCTGGACAGGTGGGGCCTGGTGATTTGACTTGCCATTATCATTAACTGCGACGCTACGACCGACTTGAGTCTCCCCATTCCTGACCACCTCCATATAGGTGCCTCTCTCGATGCTCCACCATGTAGAGGCTGGCTCTTGCTTGAGAGCCCACCCCTCCACTTTTTCCTTGCCTCTTTCCCCCAGATATGCAAAAATGCCATGTAAAGCGGGCTTATAGCCCACTATTGTACTTGATCCTACAGGTGCTAAGCCTGTCACATAGGCATAAAGTCTGATGTGGCAAGTTAATTAAGAAGAGACAGACTAGTTTGGTGGCCCCAGGAAGAAACAGTGATAAGCGTGTGTACCTAGATGAAGCAAACTTAGCAACAAAAAACTAAGCACCTATGTGTTGGGGACTTGAGTTGCTAAGCCATTAATGCCCATAGCACCTCATCTAAGCACCATTCATTGGAAGAGCTCACTCCTTGGCAAATGCAATGAATACTATGAAGAAAGAGATAGAGAGAAGTAAACAAAAAAATACTCTTATAGCCAACCTTATAGCTAACCTTGTTGTATGAGTGACTAAGTGATGACTATGTATGACATGCCAACATCAGATAGCCTAATGCACCATGTTAAATCTCCAAGGGCGCGGCCACGCGAGCAAGGCGACGGTCTTGTTAGGCGTGACCATGATACGGGCTGCTGGCAGCCCTTGGATTTGAGATCGAACAGTCGCATGCTAAGTTGCTGAAAATTTGCAGAATAAACCTCCAGGATAGGATATTGACCCATAGGTCTAGAATCACACCATGCAACCGGTTGATCTCAGATCCAAGGGCTCTCGGAAGCCCGTATCATGGGAGAAGGGAAAGCTTCGTATCACCTGTAATTTTCCCGACGCTTGACATGACATCGAAAGCCATTTAATTGGGCATCGAGTAGACATGACATCTAATTGGGCCCCCATAATACTGTGCATGAATCCATTTATCCACCAGGCAAGCCACTACCCTACCATTCGCACGCGCCCCCCACTCGACATTTTTACAATCGATAAACTGCTCCTAGTCGTCCCGTCCTTTCACATTACGACAGTTCCACTAATCCTAACCCTCCTCCCAAATCCATGGCGTCCCAAATCTCCATGATCGGCGATGAGTACAAGGTTAGAACCATCACCGACGATGAGTTCGACATCGTCTACACCCGTTCTTCCGCAACGATGAAAGAATTCCTTGCTCGCTTCAAACGCATGTTCGAAAACTCAAATGATGAGTGGGTCACTGGGCTAGATGTTGAGTACACCACAGTCCTGGGAAGCGAGAAGAATCTAAAGGAGGCAGAGAAGATGAAGCCCGCCGTGATCCAGGTTTGCATGCATGACTTGTGCTTGGTCTACCACATATGCCATGTCGACATTGAGTACCAGGATTTTAAGAATTTCCTCAAGGACGATCGAGTCAAATTTGTTACTATAGACTTTAGGAACGACAAGGAAATCCTGGGTCGGATAGGCCTCGTTGTAGGCGACCCCTTCGACCTCTAGAAGGAAGGGCTGGTGCCCTCCCTTGATCAGCCTTCAATGCTGACCCTGGCAGGAGCCATGGTTCATCCTTCGTACGGTAAACTAGAGAAACCTCCGTACACATTTCATCGTCATGCATGGCAGTGGAATGTACTAGATATGGACCACATCCACTACGCTGCATTGGATGGCTACCTTTGTTGCAATATCTACAAGGGTTGGATGAAGAGCAAGAGCCAAGTGTGCTGTTCAAGCAAAGAAGTATCGGCCAAGAGGAAGAGGGACAAGGACGAAGTCGAGGACGTGGATGAGGACTCCGAGTAAGGTGGCAATGTCGTTGCTCATGGTGGTTCTAATGTAGTGTCTACCGGATTAGTTGCTTAGTTTAATTTCTAGTGTGCTTAGTTTTATTTGAAGGGTGTGCTGTGCTGAGCCCCCAGCAGAACTATGTTATGTTTCTTCTCGTTATATTTCGTACATTTCATCTTTTAGTTGGTATAGTACTACCACTCATTTCTTGACATTATATACGTACAATATATATGGCCAACATCATATAGCCAGCAGTTTAGTTGTCAAAGAATTTCAGGGTGCTTAGTTTTGTCAAAGAATTCCAGGGTGCTTAGTTTTATTTGAGGGGTGTGTTGTGCTGGACACCATTAACTTATCATTGTGAGAATCGGCTTATTTTTGTCATGTAACATGGTCAACGGGGTTTGACGTGAAAATAACAATGTCTAATGGCATTTCTGAGAAAACATCTAACTTAACGATGGCATTTTTTAGATATCTAATTGCATTTTTGAGCAGGCATCTCGCGGATCGATGGCATTTTTTGAGTAGTTGTAAGTTCTAATGGCAAAACTGAGTAGTGATACACAACTAGTGGCATAAATAATAAGAACCCAAGAATTAAATAGGGCTAATTTCTTTATTTCTTTATACCTTTGTGTGCGAAACAATATATGCTGCCTACCGCCAGATTTTCTTTACAGAGGCAACATAGAACTATATGAGTGCCCTGTTAAATTTTGGGATTATTCCTGGTTTGTTTGGCCTTTTTTATACATTAATTGAGTTTCTGGTCATTTAAAGTGCATAATTCAAATTTGAACTACAAGCACAAGCTCCCGTGCACCAAAGTTGACTAAAAAATCACATGTGTGTCCTCGGGTGAATTTCTAGGTCCCATGCAAGAAATGGGAATGAAATTCAAACATCTGGGCATCGTGGTTCGGCCGAGAACATTGATAAGCTTGGTTTTAAAATTCTTGTAAATCCAAAACACGCCTGGAAATCATGAAACTTGGCATGGTGTCATGTCATGGTACTACCATGCCGTGGTAAAAAATGCAGAATAGGAACAAGTTTTGGTATAAGTTTCTTGCAAACCGGAGCTTCTCTCAAGAAGACTCGTGGTTCTGAGAGGGAACGTGTCACCTTTGTGTGCATAATTCAAAATTTAAATGCAAGCACATGCTCCAGTGCACCAAAGCTGGTTGAAAAATCACATGTGTGTCGTCGGGTAAATTTCTAGGTCCCATGCCAGAAATGGGAATGAAATTCAAACATATGGGTGTCATGGCTCGGCTGGAAACATTGAGAAACTTGGTTTTTTAATTCCTGTAAATCCGAAACACGCATGAAAATCATGAAACTTGGCTTGGTGTCATGACATGGCACCAACATGTTGGGGTAATTTTGCTATCCGATTTGCGAAGGCGCACACATTAACAATCAACAAAGTCATTTTGGAACAAGTGCTATCACGCTACAATCGGAAACACAAGTATTATTGAAACCGTGGGCGTTCTATTTACCATTTACGTGCCGCCACGCGTCCCCTTTTTTATTAGCTAGGAGGCGCCGTGTAGTGTAGCTATTTGAGTACGGGAGGCGTGCGATCAGACCCCTGCATGTGCTTATCGGGAGGAGAGCCCTTTGACCTCCATCTGTCGTCCACCTCTCTCCCAAGGTACCATTAATGGCGCCCGAGCCTCTGTTTAATGGCGTGGTAATGTCTCACTCGACTGAGATTTAAGAGAGAAAAAAGAAAATTTTGCACGGATCTTGATGTAAGATCCGACGGACCTATATAGCATCTACTGTGACTTATAGCAAGACTGATGAATATATATAAGGACGGCGAGAGTGGATAATAATTGTCTTACATAATTAGGAAGATAATTAAAAAAGCCACATGCGGCTATGCCCGAAATACACAAGGGCAAAATAAGAAGACGCATACAACGATCTGGCTCGCTGATCTCTACTTTCTTTATGTGATGCAGGTCGCAGAGACTAGTTCTCGCGGCGGGCGATGATCTCTTTCATCAGTTTCATGTCCTTAATACGCTGCTTGGCAGCATCCATGGATTCCTCCACCAGCCTGTTGCGCTCGATGCGGAGCATGGCATTCTTCTCCATAAGTTTCTTGATGATGACGCCCGTCCTCTGCAACACGGCAGCGGTCTCCTCCTCCTGCTTCGCCCTTCCGGCGATCTTCGCCCTCAGCAGGTCACGCTTGTACCGAAGCTTCGCATTACCCTCCCCGAGTTGTCGGATGACGCCGGTAGCCTCGTCCTGCATCCTCGCCCAGCCGGAGATCTGATCCATCTGGCTATGGACTATCACATGCATGCGCCTGTAAGAGTCCTCACCTGCCCGTGAGAAATTTTCCCAGGCCGCCGCGGCGCGGCGGGACCTCCCTGCTGCTTCGGCGACGCGGCAGGACATCTCTGCTGCTTCAGTGGCATTGTCGGACCGATCTGCTACATCGACGGCGTGGCAAGACCTCTGTGCTACTTCGGCGGTGCGACGGGACCTCTGTGCTGCTACTGCTGCGTGGCTGGACATGTTGGCTGCTTTCGCGGCGAGGTGGGACATCTCTCATGCTTCCTCTTCCATGCTCACCTCTCCTTGGTGGAAATCTCTCGACCCAGAACTCACGCTGGCTATGGCTTGATTGTTTCTTGTGGATGAGGAGTTGAGGAGGAATGTGCGGTCATTTTTCAGTTAGATAGTTCCCCTTTTTATAACCTAAGTAGTAGCACTAGTACTAAAACCTGCATAGTGGGAACACGTTCAGGTTTGGTACGTACTGGTATGTAGCGACTAGACCTCAAACGGTCCAATCTCTCTGCTCCGATGTCATCCCTGGATCAGTAATGCTGACACCACACAGTACTCGGAGGATTTATAACAGAGTAGCAATCACACACTTATTACATCGAGTGTCTCAATAGAGATCTTATTACAATAAACATGGCTTAAGGCCATCTAATAACGATAACAGCGGAAGGCTTGGAAGATAAGCGAGTCCATCAACTCCAACGGCATCACTGAGTATAGAACCACGACCTAAAACTCCTTAATCATCGTCTAAAAAGTCTGCAACATTAACGTTGCAGCCCGAAAACGGGTCAGCACATGGAATATGCTGGCAATGTAACACATAGAGAGTAATGGAATGAAATAGCTATCCTATATGCATATTTGGCTGGTGGAGAGCTCTATGGTTATAGTTTTTGCGAAAAGCCAACTTTTCCCTACTGCAAAGGAATAAATTTATTTAACTATCATGGTGGTTGTTAAACATTGAGAATGGTTGACAGCATTCTCAATCCCAATTAAACATCATTAAACAAAACCCAACCAAATTAAATTAGGGTAACATGTTGAGACTCACATGATAATCCAGGTACTAGATACTCAAGATGTCCATAACTGGGGACACGGCTAACCATGATTAGTTTATACACTCTGCAGAGGTTTGCGCACTTTTCCCCACAAGACTTGATCGCCTCTGTTTGGTTTCTCGCACTACATGGTGTTTGAGAAGACGGATGACCGAGACATAGTCTTTCAGAAGCGCTAGCACCTTACGATCGGGTAGACCGTACCACCTACATCCCCTACATCTGCTAGTCTACCACTGTAAGAGTTTGCACGACTTAGTCAACTATGCTAGAGCCCATAATAGCTTGTGGCTGCACACGGAAGTTTCTAGCATGAAAAATCTCATGATCCCTTTGAGCCTGGGTGGCGGTCCAAAAGAAAACAGGCAAATCCTGGATTACCCAGGTGCCTCAATCCACCCAGATGTGTGTTTAAGTTGCCACCTTAGATAAACCATTAATTAATAATCTCACATCTGTCATGGATATCACTCAGCATAGCATAGCAATAATAAGCAAACGTAGAAGTAACTCCCAAAGGTTTGATAATAAACAGGTAATAGGTACTACCTCAACTACTTCCCATCCCATAATTTAATTAGATCCTAATCATGCAATGTTTGAGGATTTGATCTAATGCAATAAAACTGGGTAGTAGGAAAGGTATGATCAAGTGTTACTTGCCTCGCTGATGATCCGCGAAACCTAGAGATTCGAAGTAACAGGCGGCGCACTCCGGGTATTCTATCACAGACAAACAACAAGCATACAATAAGTACTCATCTAATGCACAGGTAAAACTCAAGTAAGAGATCTAACCAGAAAGTTCAACTTAAGAACTTCGGTTTGCAAAAAGAATCAAATGGAACAAAGCAACGAAAGTCAAACGGCGAAAGAAAACAACTTCGTTCTACTAATCTGGATCTAAGGCAATTTTTCCAGTGGCAAAAACTTGTTTAAGTTGGTTAGACGGATAGAGGGTTTCGAGACGAAACTCCGGGCGCTTGAATCGCCTGATTCCGATAAACGAGCGAAAAGTTAAACTAAAACGAAAATCGGATCAGAAATCGCGATCAGAAAATAATCACGGAAAATCCGAGAAAAAGAAAAATGACGAACGGATTAACGAACGAACGTTCGTTAACCGGATCTAAACGACGAATACGTTCATTAAAACAAACGAACGAGCGAACGCTCGCTATTTAACCTAAACCGAAAAAAAACCGATCTAAATAAAAAAACGGAAACTAAAAAAGCCGACGAAAAACCGACGGAAAAACCGAACGGTTTTTTTGCGAGAAAAACGGCGGCGCGGAAATCGAGACACCTCGGGCGGCGGCGGGGTCCGGCGAGGCGTCGGCGGCGACGGGGGGCGGCACGAGCGGCGGCGGCGCGGGGCTGGCGGCTAGGGTTTGGCCCGGGGCTGGGCTGCGGCTTATAAAGCCTGTCGGGCCAGGAGTCCTTGTCGGACACGGCCTGGTTAGGTCGGTGCGTGTTTCTTTAAAATAATTACACGTAGAAGAAAAATAAAAAAGAAATACTAAACGGACTCCAAAAATCCCGAAATAAATTTTTCCGGGCTTCTAAAATCAAGCCGCACAAGGTGAACATTTATTTGGGGCCTAAATGCAATTTTGAAAAACGCACATTTTTCCTAAATTCAAATAAAATACCGAAAAACTCCGAAATAAAATCTTACTTGATTTTATTATTAAATCCTTAATATTTCTTTATTTTGGGAAAGTCATTTTATTCCCTCTCTCATATTTTTGTAATAGAAATAATTGATGATAAATAATTGAAATCAAAAGATCCTATTCTCAATTTTTGAGAAAACTCAAATATGAAAATAACGAAATCCCCAACTCTCTCCGTGGGTCCTTGAGTTGCGTAGAATTTCTAGGATCAAAACCAAAAGCAAATAAAATATGATATGCAAATGATGATCTAATGTATAACATTACAAATTGAAAATTTGGGATGTTACAAACCTACCCCCCTTAAGATGAATCTCGCCCTCGAGATTCGTGTTGGCTAGAAAATAGGTGAGGGTGGTCCTTGAGCAAATCTTCCTCTCGCTCCCAGGTGGCTTCGTCCTCCGTGTGGTGGCTCCATTGAACCTTACAAAACATGATAACCTTGCTGCGAGTGACTCGACTGGCAAACTCGAGAATCTTAACTGGTTTCTCCTCATAGGTCAAATTGTTATCCAACTGGATTGCTTCCAATGGCACTGTATCCCTCAACGGTATGTCAGCCATCTCCGCGTGGCACTTCTTCAACTGAGAAACGTGGAACACATCATGAACTCCTGACAATCCTTCGGGCAATTCCAACTTGTAGGCCACTTCTCCCATACGCTCCAAAACTCGATATGGTCCTACAAATCGTGGTGCTAACTTTCCCTTAACTCCAAAACGCTTTGTTCCCCGAAGTGGTGATACTCGAAGATAAGCTCTATCTCCAACTTCGTAAACTGTCACCTTGCGTTTAGAATCTGCATAACTCTTCTGTCTGGACTAGGCTATCTTGAGCCTATCGCGAATCAACTTCACCTTCTGTTCAGACTCTTTAATCAAGTCAGGTCCAAACAACTGGCGGTCTCCAACTTCGTCCCATGACAATGGTGTCCTGCACCTCCTTCCGTACAAGGCTTCAAAAGGGGCCATCTTCAAACTGGTTTGGTAGCTATTGTTATAAGAGAACTCTGCATATGGCAAATTGTCGTCCCAACTAGATCCATAATCTAGCGCACAAGCTCTCAGCATATCCACCAAAATTTGATTGACTCTCTCGGTCTGTCCATCTGTCTGTGGATGAAAAGATGTACTGAATTCTAGCCTGGTTCCCAAAGTTTCGTGCAACTGCTTCCAGAACTTTGAGGTAAACTGGGTTCCTCTATCTGATACGATACTCCTCGGAACTCCATGCAGACATACTATCCTGGTCATGTATATCTTTGCCAACTTAGCACTGGTGTAAGTGGTCTTTACCAGGATGAAATGAGCTACCTTTGTCAAACGATCGACTACAACCCAAATAGAGTCATAGCCTGAACGTGTTCTGGGCAATCCTGTGATAAAATCCATGCCTAGCTTATCCCACTTCCATTCGGGTATCGGCAATGGTTGTAGCAATCCTGCTGGCTTCTGATGCTCTGCCTTCACTCTCTGACATACATCACAAACTGCTACGTACTCCGCAATATCCTTCTTCATTCTGGTCCACCAGAAAATATCCTTCAAATCCAAATACATCTTGGTATTTCCTGGGTGAATCGAATATGGGGAATCATGTGCCTCTTGCAGTATCAACTTCCTGATCTCCGGGTCATTGGGCACGTAAACACAGTCTTCAAACCATAGGGTATCGTGCTCATCCTCATGAAATCCCTTAGCCTTTCCTTTGCTAAGTTTCTCCTTAATAGAAGCAATCTCCTTGTGAGTCCTTTGGGCTTCTCTGATTTTATCCATCAATGTAGACTGAATCTCCAATGCTGCTACATAGCCTCTCGGGACTATTTCTAAACATAACTCTCGAAGATTTTCGACTAACTCCCTTGGTAATTCTCCCGTCATTAGGGTGTTGACATGACTCTTATGGCTTAATGCGTCGGCTACTACATTAGCCTTTCCGGGGTGATAATGCAATTTCATATCATAATCCTTGATGAGCTCCAACCATCTCCTTTGTCTGAGATTCAACTCCTTCTGTGTGAAAATATACTTCAAACTCTTATGATCCGTATACACATCGCAATGGTTTCCAATCAGAAAATGTCTCCAAGTCTTCAGTGCATGCACTACGGCTGCTAACTCCAAATCATGCGTAGCATAATTCAACTCATGAGGCTTAAGTTGTCGTGAGGCATATGAAACAACTCTCCCTTCCTGCATAAGCACTGCTCTAAGTCCTCGACGTGAAGCGTCGCAATACACCTCATAATCCTTGGTCTGATCTGGATAAATCAACACTGGTGAAGTAACCAAACGTTTCTTCAACTCCTGGAAACTAGCCTCACATTCCTCCGTCCATATGAACTTGGTATCTTTCTTCAACAACTCCGTCATAGGCTTCGCAATCTTTGAGAAATTCTCAATAAATCTCCGGTAGTATCCTGCGAGTCCAAGAAAACTCCGGATCTCTCCAACTGTTGTTGGTGCTTCCCAATTGGTCACAGTGATAACCTTTGTGGGGTCAACTGCTATTCCTTCTCCGGATATAACATGTCCGAGGAATCCTACTTCCTTCAACCAAAACTCACATTTGCTAAACTTGGCATATAATTGATGTTCTCTGAGCTTTCCAAGAACCAAACGCAAATGTTCCTTATGCTCCTCTTCGTTCTTCGAGTAAACCAGGATATCATCAATGAACACTATGACGAAATTATCCAAGAACTCCATAAACACCTTGTTCATCATGTTCATAAAATATGCAGGTGCATTAGTCAGGCCAAATGACATAACGGTATACTCGTACAACCCATACCTGGTGGTAAAAGCCATCTTGGGTATATCCTGTTCCCGAATCTTCAATTGGTGGTATCCTGATCGTAGATCGATCTTGGAAAATACCTTAGCTCCTTGCAATCGATCAAACAGATCATTGATCATCGGTAGTGGGTACTTGTTCTTGATTGTTACTTCATTTAATCCTCGATAATCGACAACCATCCTTAACGATCCATCCTTCTTCTCTACTAGAAGTACTGGCGATCTCCAAGGTGAAGAACTTGGGCGAATATAACCTTTATCCAGTAACTCCTTAATTTGCTTCTTAATCTCCACCAAATCCTTTGCAGGCATCCTATATGGTCTCTTAGATATTGGCCCTGTGCCTGGCAATAGCTCAATCAAAAACTCAATGTCTCTATCTGGTGGCATGCCTGGCAACTCCTATGGAAATACATCAGGGAATTCCTTTACCACTGGTACTTCCTCCTGCACAACTCCTGTTAAGCAATTTACTTGAGTCCTCTTTGGCACATGTCGGGATACATACTTGATCCTTCTCCCTTCTGGGGTGGTAAGCAAAATTGACTTACTAGCACATTCAATATTCCCTTCATACTTTGATAACCAATCCATGCCTAATATCACATCCAATCCTTGGGATTCCAATACTATTAGGTCTGAGGGAAAAACATAGTTACCAATCCTTAATGGTAACCGATCACACCATCGACTAGCCACATATTCTGCTCCAGGCGAGGTTACTAACATGGGTGACCTAAGGGCTTGGGTTGACAGGTTATACTTATCCACAAATCCCCTTGAGATGTATGAATGTGATGCACCAGTATCAAAAAGAACGAGTGCAGTAAATGACTTAACCAAAAACTTACCTATTACTGCATCAGGCTGAGCTTCAACCTCCTCCACGCTAACGTGGTTCACCTGTCCCCTGTTGAAAGGGTTCGGCTTCTTCCCAGAGCTTCCATTGCTATTTCCATTTTGTAATTCAGGACATTCATTGGCATAATGTCCGGTCTTCGAACACTTAAAGCAAGTGACTTGGCTCAGGTCTTTCTTGGCTGGGGTTGATGGGTTGGTGCGGTTCTGGCCGTTGCTTCCTCCATTACCATTACCATTCCTGGGGCCATTGTGATTGTGCGAGCTACCTCCTCCATGGGTATGCTGAAAATGCCCTCCCGGTCTAGGGGTAAAACGTGGCTTCTGCTGAGCTCCTGAATTGTACTTTCCTTGTGCATACTTCCTCTTGTGACTTTCAATTTGTTGCTGCTTCCCTTCAATCATAAGAGCACGATCTACCAACTCCTGGTAGTTGTTAAAGGTTGCTACCATCAGCTGAATGCTCAACTCATCATTCAGTCCTTCCAGAAACTTCTCCTGCTTAGCTGCATCCGTAGCAATGTCATCTAGGGCATAACGTGCTAATTTACTAAAGTCCTCCACGTACTAGCCAACTGTCCGTCCTCCTTGGCGCAAGTTGCGAAACTCACACTTCTTCATGGCCATAGCTCCTACTGAAACATGGGCAGTGCGAAAAGCCTGCTGAAACTGGTCCCATGTGACAGTGTCGACAGGGAAAGTGGCTGTGAAATTCTCCCACCATGATGCTGCGGGTCCTTCAAGCTGATGTGCGGCAAACTTCACCTTCTCCGCATCCGTGCATCCTGCTGTGGTTAGCTCTCTAGCTGTCTTGCGGAGCCAATCATCTGCTACTATTGGCTCGGTGCTACTGGAAAACACCGGCGGGTTCAGCCTAAGAAAACGGGCTAAATGATCAACAGGTGGTGGTGGATTGTTGTTGTTGTTCCCTGATTCTGATTCTGGACTAGCAACTGCATCAATGTGTTCTGCTGCTGGATCAACTGAGTGAGCTCTGGTGGAAAGGTAAATCCGGGGTCACGTCTCGGAGGCATCTCAGGGTTTAGAAAAGATGAGATTTAAGAATAGAGGGGGTCTAAAGAGAAAACACTACCCATATGCACATGAGGCAAAATCAAACAATTCACTTCATTCATTCAATCAAACAAGGGCATACAATCGATCTAACTATCGCAAAAGTGCTCGAGCTATAATATTTACATGGTGGACTACTACTACTAATGAGGTGGTCTACTAGAAATATTCTTCGGTTGCAGACTCCATGATATCTGCTCCGGCTTCATCAACATAGTCATCATCGCTATCATCTGGATCCGAATCGGTGTCGTCGATGATGATGTAGTCTTCCAGGCGTATCTCCTTGGGTTCTTCGTCTTCATCTACTGGTGTAGGGCCTCCCATAAATATCCCGATCTTCATTGTTAGGTCGGCATTCTTGTCCACTAATACTTCAATTTCTTCTTCATAATCTTCACGTGTAGCCTTGAGTTCTTCCTCCAGTTTCTTGATTCTTGTCCTTGCCTTCTTTAGGTCTATCATGTCGGTGCACATCTAGTTCTCCTGACGTCGAATGTGCTGGTTTAACTCCTGGATAAAAGCTGCAATTGATCTATCCTTCCTGGTGCTGATCATCTCCCAGTGCTCATCTCGGCGCCCACAAATCTGGTAGATAGTATCCTTGAGATCATTTCGGTAGACTTCTCCAATGCGTCCCATGGCGATGTGAGCTGCCATGCTCTTTCATAGACTCCAAGTTGGTGCATCAAAAGAAAACTCTATGGGCTCAGTGACTGGCATGAACGTCCTTCCTGGAACTTGAACTTGAATCATCCAGCGCTCTTCTTCAGGTAAAGTGGCGTTGTAGGTTCCGGTGAAGCTTGGTACTCCTATGTTCAGGTATCTAGTGACTTCCTTCAAGTGACGTCCAAAGGGTGTATCTTCATCCGGTTGCGTGAACTTGTTCCTTGCATCCGCCATCCTAAAAGAGTAGAAAAGATGAGGAGTCAGAAGAGAAGAGAGTAGGTAGTGATCTAGGTCTTTAGCTTAGTGGTCGTGTCCTACAGTCAGCATGTGCTCTGATACCATCTCTGTAGCGACCAGACCTCAAACGGTCCAATCTCTGTGCTCCAGTGTCATCCCTGGATCAGTAATGCTGACACCACACAGTACTCAGAGGATTTATAACAGAGTAGCAATCACACACTTATTACATCGAGTGTCTCAATAGAGATCTTATTACAATAAACATGGCTTAAGGCCATCTAATAACGATAACAGCGGAAGGCTTGGAAGATAAGTGAGTCCATCAACTCCAACGGCATCACTGAGTATAGAACCACGACCTAAAACCCCTTAATCGTCGTCTGAAAAGTCTGCAACATTAACGTTGCAGCCCAAAAACGGGTCAGCACATGGAATATGCTGGCAATGTAACACATAGAGAGTAATGGAATGAAATAGCTATCCTATATGCATATTTGGCTGGTGGAGAGCTCTATGGTTATAGTTTTTGCGAAAAGCCAATTTTTCCCTACTGCAAAGGAATAGATTTATTTAACTATCATGGTGGTTGTTAAACATTGAGAATGGTTGACAGCATTCTCAATCCCAATTAAACATCATTAAACAAAACCCAACCAAATTAAATTAGGGTAACATGTTGAGACTCACATGATAATCCAGGTACTAGATACTCAAGATGTCCATAACCGGGGACACGGCTAACCATGATTAGTTTATACACTCTGCAGAGGTTTGCGCACTTTTCCCCGCAAGACTCGATCGCCTCCGTTTGCTTTCTTGCACTACATGGTGTTTGAAAAGACGGATGACCGAGACATAGTCTTTCAGAAGCGCTAGCACCTTACGATCGGGTAGACCGTACCACCTACATCCCCTACATCTGCTAGTCTACCACTGTAAGATTTTGCATGACTTAGTCAACTATGCTAGAGCCCATAATAGCTTGTGGCTGCACACGGAAGTTTCTAGCATGAAAAATCTCATGATCCCTTTGAGCCTGGGTGGCGGTCCAAAAGAAAACAGGCAAATCCTGGATTACCCAGGTGCCTCAATCCACCCGGATGTGTGTTTAAGTTGCCACCTTAGATAAACCATTAATTAACAATCTCACATCTGTCATGGATATCACTCACCCAATCCACGTCTACTAGCATAGCATATCAATAATAAGCAAACGTAGAAGTAACTCCCAAAGGTTTGATAATAAACATGTAATAGGTACTACCTCAACTACTTCCCATCCCACAATTTAATTAGATCCTAATCATGCAATGTTTGAGGATTTGGTCTAATGCAATAAAACTGGGTAGTAGGAAAGGTATGATCAAGTGTTACTTGCCTTGCTGATGATCCGCGAAACCTAGAGATTCGAAGTAACAGGCGGCGCACTCCAGGTATTCTATCGCAGACAAACAACAAGCATACAATAAGTACTCATCTAATGCACAGGTAAAACTCAAGTAAGAGATCTAACTAGAAAGTTCAACTTAAGAACTCCGCTTTGCAAAAAGAATCAAATCGAATGAAGCAACGAAACTCAAATGGCGAAAGAAAAACAACTTCGTTCTACTAATCTGGATCTAAGGCAATTTTTACAGTGGCAAAAACTTGTTTAAGTTGGTTAGACGGATAGAGGGTTTTGAGACGAAACTCCAGGCGCTTGAATCGCCTGATTCCGATAAACGAGCAAAAAGTTATACTAAAACAAAAATCGGATCAGAAATCGCGATCAGAAAATAATCGTGGAAAATTCGAGAAAAAGAAAAAACAACGAACGGATTAACGAACGAACGTTTGTTAACCGGATCTAAATGATGAATACGTTCGTTAAAACAAACGAACGAGCGAATGCTCGCTATTTAACCTAAACCAAAAAAACCGATCTAAATAAAAAATGGAAACTAAAATAAACCGACGGAAAAACCGAACGGTTTTTTTCAAGAAAAACGGCGGCGCAGAAATCGAGGCAGCTCGGGCGGCGGGTCGGCAGCGGCGGGGTCCGGCGAGGCGGCGGCGCGAGCGGCGGCGGCGCGGGGCTCGAAGGCGGGTGGGGCTGGCGGCTAGGGTTTGGCCCGGGGCTGGGCTGCGGCTTATAAAGCCTGCCGGGCCAGGAGTCCTAGTCGGACACGGCCCGGTTAGGTCGGTGCGCGTTTTTTTAATAATTACGCGCAGAAGAAAAATAAAAAGAAATACTAAACGGACTCCAAAAATCCTGAAATAAATTTTCTCGAGCTTCTAAAATCAAGCCGCACAAGGTGAACATTTATTTGGGGCCTAAATGCAGTTTTGAAAAACACACATTTTTCCTAAATTCAAATAAAATACCGAAAAACTCCGAAATAAAATCTTACTTGATTTTATTATTAAATCCTCAATATTTCTTTATTTTAGGAAAGTCATTTTATTCCCTCTCTCATATTTTTGTAATAGAAATAATTGATGATAAATAATTGAAATCAAAAGATCCTATTCTCAATTTTTGAGAAAACTCAAATATGAAAATAACGAAATCCCCAACTCTCTCTGTGGGTCCTTGAGTTGCGTAGAATTTCTAGGATCAAAACCAAAAGTAAATAAAATATGATATGCAAATGATGATCTAATGTATAACATTCTAAATTGAAAATTTGGGATGTTACATGGTACGTGTGAGCAGGCTTGCATTTAATTGTAGCACTAGTACTTTCGAATGTGATGAGAACAAGGTAAAGATTAATTGATGGTTTTTAGTTTCAAGGCCCGAAACGGCTCCCTATGAGTTTAGTGGAACATAAATTTCAAGTAGACTGCACTGCTCAGATGCGTAAATATTATGTTACTGTCAAAAATTGTCACAAAATACGAAGGAGACCAAGGGAAGTACTACTAGCAATCCATGATTTAACCACTCGCATGCGCGCAGTGGAGTAGTAATGTCTTTCTTCCGCCCTCACATCCACTCAAGTTGCATGCACTGTATTAATTGACTATCAATGAAGTGAAGGACTTTACACGCGTCAAATTATTACATGGGGTGGATCTTGGTACAAAATTGCGTCCGCCCGTGTACCCGCGTGTGCGTGCGAGGGAATGAGTGCATGCGTGGCGTGCGTGCACATCTTCGCTTCATGCATGTACCGTTAGTGCGGCTCAAGGAGGACGAGTACATTCTTCTGGAACCAGCAGCACGTCACTGTGATCAATCCACACAAGGATGTCGCGACAACGGCTCCACATATGCCACGTGCCCACATGGCTTCATGATCTGTAAGAGAGACACTGTGTAGCGTGCCATTGTGTTTTGCACATACTCGAAGTACTAGTAAGGTACACGTGCATTGCACACGTCAGATTTTGCAACCAAATTACGAATAAATACCACACTGTGGCATGTAAGCTTTGACTCATATATGCCTGATGTAGACCTTCGTTTAATTCTTATAGTTCATCTCATTCAAAATCAATTAGGTTTTATAAAAAAACCTAGGGCCTCTTTGATTCATAGGATTTCCAAAATGCGGGAATAGGAAGAACATGGGATTAGAGTGGAATGTCGTCTTGAATCCTACAGGATGGTACGAGTGTTTGATTGTGCATAGAAAAAATGCAGAATTCTTTCAAAGAGGTTTGAGTGGATGGGATGTTTCCTATGAAATCTAGTGCAAATGAATCACATGGAAAAATTCCTATGGTTTACAATCCTTTTTTTTTTGTATTTATCATTGCTTTTGTCGACAATGTTTGTATATTCAACTGCTCTTCCTGTGCATTAGCCATTTGAATTGGTGATGGAGAAATCTGGAGTGAAAACAAGGTCTTCAGAGCAGACAATGCTACCCGGTGAAGCAAATATCTTGCTGGTTATAGATAGCTCTTCAAAGGAGGATTCAGAGGCAGATAACCAGTCCTATTATCCCCCTGAGGTGTATGCTCAAACTTGGCAGGGTTATATTACTCATATCATGCATATGTTGTATTGCAATGCTTAGTTTTTACATCATATACACGATATTGAATGCCATCTCCTTAGTTGACACATCATATATGCGATTGCCCTCTGCTCACTTCCTTAGTATATAAATCATATATTTGAATTATATCATGCCATGATATTTACATAGACAGCATGTATCTGAATTATGGCATGCCAACCCATTTTCTAAAGACATAATATAGGTATATCATCTCATCATGTTCACATAGTCATCATATTTTGAATTATGTCATTCTATCCGTGAATTATATCATGCCATCATGTTTTCATCGACGGCATATTTGTGATTTATGGCATGTCAACCACTTTAATAGACACATCGTATAGTTATATCATGTCATCCTGTTTACATAGTCATCATATTTTGAAGTATGTCATTCTATCATGTTTAGTTAGCCATCATGCATGTGAAATTGTGTCATGCTATCCTGTTTAATTAGCCATCATATATGTGAAATTATGTCCTGCTATTCTGTTTGGTTAGACAACATAAATGTGAATTATTTCATGCCCTGTTTTCTTCCCTACTATCCATTGCACCTGTCTATCTTACAATGTATGTACATTCAATTACTTTTCTTGTTTATCAGCCATTTCAAATTGGAGGGGGTGATGGCAGTATCTGTAGGAGTAAAACACGGTCTTCAGAAAAGATCGTGCTACCTGTCGATGGAGATAGAACCACGGTTGTACTTTCCCAAGAACCAGCCCCACCACACATAACCCAGACTCACGCAGATTGTACCCCTACCCAGTTGGACAGAGAACCAGCTACACCCCTTCTAATCCCAATCCCAGCAGATAGTAACCCAGTTCCCGTTGACACAGCACCGTCTCCACCAGAGAGCACCCAAACACGAGCAGTTAGTAAGGCAACTGCAGTGCCCAAAGCACGAGGACCACCACTCTGAACCCCAAGTCAACGCTTAAAACAGAAGAAGAATTGTTCTCAGGCCAGGTTCCGTAGCTATGGTTCATACTACTTTACTCTTGCATCACTGTATTTACTCATACCAACTAATTTCAAATTTGAAGGATGCAATTGAAACTCCAATGGCGCAACAGGTATGTTTTAAACCTGTTTCTTTAATGTGTTTGCTGTTGTAACTTGCTCTATGTTGATTTCAGTTTCAATTGAATAAACAGTTATATTCTCATGCCATGCACCTTACAAGTGTTGTTATTGCTGTGTAGTTTCCCATACTTATATTTTGTCTAAGCTGCTTTGTCTTAAATAGATATGATTCGAACTATATCTATCTTGATTTGGCAACATAAACTAGAATGATATAGACCATACAGTGACCATACTACATAGATATATGTTAGTTTCATGTTGTTATCTTGTCCACCTTACTACTGAGTTGGTTTACCAAAACGAGTTTCATATACTACACTGTAAACCTGTGATGTGTTTGTTTGTTTCTCTTTTAGAATGCGGATAAAATATTGGAGAAGAGTGCCCCCGTTATGCAATGGTACAGGAAGTAATGCATATAAGGTTCAAGATAGTGAGACATCCCTTTTGGTCTCTAAGAAAGCAGATAAAAACTATATTGAAGACATTGGGACAACCCCAAAGTCCTGTCTTGATGTAGTGTTCGAGTTACTGGCTACTACTGCTGGCACCAGCTCTTCGAACTCGCTGCCTGAATCAGTTCGGCTTCTTGAGTCTCAACTTTAAGTTGAAAGACATCGATCAGATGTTATGCGACAGGAAGCCGAAGGACTGAGGAAGTCCCTGCAGAATTCAGATGCATACTTTCTGGTGCAACAACAAGTGCTGGAGGATTTAAGCGCCAAACAAAAGAAAGTTAATAAGCTTGCTAAGCATCTTGCCAGCATTATGGGTACCCAGGATATTGTTTCTTGAGCTCTTCTGAAGTGGTTTCAATTCTGGACTTGTTTTGCTGCGGCGTTTATATGCTGCTTTGTTCCCTATATTTGCACTGGTGGCGAACTTTGATGCCCAGTGGATGTAATATGTGTAATAGCCGTGATAGCCTAGCGTAAGTTGCTTGCCTGTTTATTTCCTTATTGTCTTGTTTATTTGTTTTCTTGTAGTCAGTGCAGTTCTTTTTCCGTGGTTTGCTAGTGGCCGCAATAGCCTATTTTTTAAAACTAGGCCACATTAACCATGGGCTACATATTTACTGTAGTTAACATGGGCCTCCTACGGGCCGTAGAAATAATGGGCCTTCTAAGGGCCGTAGAAACAATGGGCCTTCTACGGGCCGTATCATCAATGGGCCTTCTACGGGCCGTATGATCGGTTGGCCAAACATGTGCCAATAACAGACCACATTATGGCCGTAAATGGGATAGAGTTGAAATCGTCCGTTCATGGGCCAACCATAACGGGCCGTCGTTAATCGGACGTATTTGATGACGCTATGAAAACGACCCAACATATTAACGAGCCAAAACGGGCCGACTATAACCACGGGCTGAATTCGGCCCACAAGCAAAAAATGACAGTAACGGGCCGAAAGTAAACGAATGCTGGAAATGAGCCCAAGAATAAATGGACCCTGAGAAAGCCAAAAGATAACATGGGCTGGAAATGGCCCAATGGTATAATGGGCCGTTAATGGGTATAAAGTGATACACTGTTCATTACGGGCCAGTTTTACCACGGGCCGTTAATGGGTCGAGGGTTACTAAGGGCCTCATATGGGCCGAAAGACGTCATGGGCCACACATGGGCCGGAAGTTAAAACGGGCTGGAATTATATTGGACGGCCCAGATGACGCTACTAGGCCTAATTCGGATAGGCCGTAAATGGGCCCTGGGTTAGCGGGCTGTAAATGGGCTATATGTGAACATGCCGTTAACAGGCTTGCCGTGGGCCGGCCCGCCACCTTTTGACCAAGTCAAACGGGCCGGCCATTTCACAGGAATGGAACTCTGTTGGGTCGTGCCACGTGTCGACGTATCATAGGCGCTTTGGGTCCAATGAGTGGATGACATCTGTCCCAGCGGCGATGTAACGCCCTCGATGCGGCTATATCTCCCACGTGTCGAAGCACGACTTAGAGGCATAACCGCATTGAAAGCAATGTCGCAAGTGAGGTAATCTTCACACAACCCATGTAATACATAAGAGAAAAGATACATAGTTGGCTTACAATCGCCACTTCACACAATTACATGAATAAAGCATTACAACATCCAAATACAAACAAGGCCCGACTACGGAGCCAAAATAAAATAAGACTACCCCAAATGCGACAAGGTCCCCGATCATCCCGACTGGGATCCACTACTGATCAACTAGAATGAAACAACATAAAGGACAAGATCTTCCACGAGCTCCTCCTTGAGCTTGGTTGCGTCACCTGCTTAGTAACATCGGCACCTGCAAACTGGTCTTGGAAGTTTCTGTGAGTCACGGGGACTCAGCAATCTCGCACCCTCGCGATCAAGACTATTTAAGCTTATGGGTAAGGTAAAAGGTATGAGGTGGAGCTGAAGCAAGCGGCTAGCATATATGGTGGCTAACATACGCAAATGAGAGCGAGGAGAGAAGGCAAAGCACGGTCGATAAAAGTATGATCAATAAGTGATCCTAGAACAACCTACGTCAAGCATAACTCCAACACCATGTTCACTTCCCGGACTCCGCCGAGAAGAGACCATCACGGTTACACACGCGGTTGATGTATTTTAATTAAGGTCAACTTCAGGTTTTCTACAACCGGACATTAACAAATTCCCATCTGCCCATAACCGTGGGCACGGCTTTCGAAAGTTCAAATCCCTGCAGGGGTGTCCCAACTTAGCCCATCACAAGCTCTCACGGTCAATGAAGGAATAGACCTCCTCCCGAGACATTCCGATCAGACTCGGTATCCCGGTTCTACAAGACATTTCGATACGGTAAAACTAAACCAGCAACACCGCCTGAATGTGTCGACAAATCCTGATAGGAGCTGCACATATCTCTTTCTCAGGGCACACCGGATTGTCTAAACTTCCAGTAGGCCAGCCCAGAGTTGCCCCTGGTGGCCACCGGCGGCTGACAAGTTGGACCAACACTTAGAGGAGCACTGGCCCGGGGGGGTAAAATAATGATGACCCTCAGGAGCGCGACTCCCAAGGGAAAGGAAAAGGGTAGGTGGAGAATGGTAAAACCAAAGTTGGGCATTACTGGAGGAGTTTTACTCGAGGCGAACTGTCAAGGGGTTCCCATAATAGCCCAACCGCGTAAGGAACGCAAAATCCGGGGACGTAACACCGATATGACGGAAACTAGGGCGGCAAGAGTGGAACAAAACACCAGGCATAAGGCCGAGCCTTCCACCCTTTACCAAGTATATAGATGCATTAATTAAATAAGATATATAGTGATATCCCAACAAGTAAACATGTTCCAACAAGGAACAACATCTCCATGTTCCAACAAGGAACAAAACTTCAATCTTCACCTGCAACTAACAACTCTATAAGAGGGGCTGAGCAAAGCGGTAACGTAGCCAAAAAAAGGTTTGCTAGGACAAGGTGGGTTAGAGCGTTGGTTCAACAATATGGGAGGCATGATAAGCAAGTGGTAGGTATCGCAGCGTAGGCATAGCAAAAGAGCGAGCAACTAGCAAGCAAAGATAGAAGTGATTTCGAGGGTATGGTCATCTTGCCTGAAATCCCGCAAGGAAGAAGAACGAGTCCATGAAGAAGACAAACAGACGTAGTCGAACGGGTCCTCACAAACGCGATGTTATCGGAACCAACCCGAAGAAGCAACACGGGAAAGAAGCAAACAACATAGTAAACAAACCACACATGACATGGCATGGTGCACAATCAAGTATGATGCATGTCCGGTTTAAAGAGGGCATGGCATGGCAAAGTGCACAAGCAATCCTACAAATTAAGTGGAGCTCAATATGCGACGGAGTTACATATTGAAGAAAACACCACATGACTTATTTAGTTCTCTCTCGTTTATGTACCCAACAAGATTAAATGTTGTTAGCATGGCAAGAGGTGAAGCATGACAAAACTATACCATTTAAACCATTTAAATGGGGCCGGATATAACAAACAACAAATCTGGTCAATCCCCATATGCATTAGTAATAATGCAAACAACAATTTTAAACATTCTTGATGTTGTTAACATGATGCGGATGACATGTTCAAGTTATGCAAGTTTTAAGAAAATGTTAACAAGAGCATATTACGAGGCATTTGTCACTGTGGTGGAAAGAAAAAGGGTGCCACGATAACGAAACAAAAATGATGCCGCGGCAACAATTCGATGATCCGGTAGCTCACGGGGATACCGGTGCAAAAGGAAGTGGGTGCGAGTGTGTCATGCAAAAAGATGGGGTGCTCCCGGATTCCGGGTTCCCACATGACGGCGGCAAGACAAAAGAGGGGCTTCGTGCAACGAGCAACTCGGACACGGAGCAACACACGGTTAAACTCATACATCGCAAGCATTCATCCACGGGCGGTCGTTCTCGGCAGTTCTACCTTCGAAGTGTGTGTTCGCGGAGCGGTTCGGGTTATGCGGTGTAGTCGTTCACGATCGTCGTGGGAAGTAGTGGTACTCGACCGTGGTAGAGGAAGTATTTGTTCACGCGACGGTAATCGAACTTGACGATACCGTTACACGGGTCTTCGGCAACGGTAGTGGTACCCATTTTGTAGTCGTGCACATTCCGTAGATGTTCGAGGTCACGGCGAGGATCTTGACGTCCATGGAGTCTTCGAGGGTCGACGGTAGTTGTACTCGGGTCGTCAGCGACTGTAGTTGTTCTATGCATCGGACGTCAAGGTACTTGCCGAGGTACTTGCCATTCTTAGCGGTTTCCAAAACGACGGTAGATGAACAATACGCGTCATCGTGGTACTTGCGGTCGTCGGGCTTGCTGGTTTCACTTCGACGGTAGTGGTACACTTGTCGGCGAGGTACTTGGCGCATCTAAGTCATCAGGTACTTGGCGGTCTCGGTTTTGACCGAGATGAGACAAAATGGCGATGATGCATGATGAGGAGGGTCCTACAACAACAGGGGGTCGACGGCGGCACAACACGAGAAGAGCGCAGCAGGACAAAGTGGACGGCATAGGCCTTGGCCCGGAGCAAAGGAGGCGGAGCTTCTGGAGACTGGAGAAGCCATGGGCGTCAGGCGCGCGATGCCATAGGGAGGTTTGTGAGGGGGCCATGTCGAGGAGGCAGAGGCGCTGCGAACTGCAGCAGCGGCCGCGATCTTGGAGCACCCCCACCGGAGGACGAGGCGGGGGCATACCCAGGCGGCGGGGAAGGACGGCGCCGGTGGAGAAGCATATTGCCATGCCCGAGGCGGGGCTTGACGGGTCGAGATGGGGTTCAGCGATCGGGCGACGGGGGCGCGCTGGCGATGATGGGGATCGGGCGCGGCGGCGCTAGTCGTCGACTGTGACGGGTCATGGCTCCATGGTCGGCTCCAGCGACGCCGGGAGAAGGCAGCGGCGGCAGGCACGCGGAAGGAGCAGGGGAGAGGCGGCTGGGGACGAGGCAAGAGTGCCGTCCCTCTACGCGTGCGCGGGAGGCCGGTCCGGCGCCATCGGGAGGAGGAAGATGGAGATCGAGAAGGAGAGCGGGGTCGAGCGCGACACTGGAGGGGAAGAGATGGGATCGTGGGAGGAGGACGGGATCGGGCAGCGGTTCCTGGCGGCGCGAGGAAAACGAGGAGTGGGATCAGGAGAGGGTAGCGAGTGGGGATCGGCTAGGGTGAACTGGCACCGGTGCTGGGCCTTAGCCTCGGTGCAACTGGGCTGCGGGCTTAGAGGCCGGCTGTGCTGCAGGCTCTCTCTCCCTCCCTCTCTTCTAAAGCCCAGAAAAAAACAGCAAAGGAAAGTAAGAAAGAAAAAAAGGAAAGGAAGGGTGGAGAAAGGATTAGGCATGGGGATACATTTCCTGGACTCGCAAAAAAATGTGTTTGTTCCGCGAAAAATAGAGAAGGCCAAAATTGAAAGATCTAAATTCAGATACATTTGAATTTAATTCAAATGGTTTGAATAAGTTCAAGGTAAAGAAGAGTCCAAAATATTTGGATTTTTGGTGGAGCTCCGGAAAATGACGAAAGAATTTACGGACAAGGTTCGAGGTCAAGCAGCGAGATAACAAAGGCATGGGGAAATTTGCAAGTGTGTTTTAGGTGATTCCATAAGAATGGATTATTTTATAATAGCTCCACTAATATCGGGAGGATATATTATAAAGAGAAGTCATCCTTCCCTCGATTTAAATGGATCGAAGATCCATACGATTTATTTAGTTGAGATGCAAAAGATTTATGAGATGATGGCATGATGACATGATGCAATGCAAAAATAAAAGGGCAAGCACAAATGAAACACACGGCGAAACCCGGAATATAAGGAAGTCTTCTCGAGCATCGGTCTCGGGGCGTTACAGGCGAGCCGACACGTGTTCCCTCGAGCCAATGATGATTTTACACGTGGAAAATCCCCATTGGTCGGGGCTGTTAACGGGTTATCGGATCCAAAATCGGACCCGATAGCTTAACGGCATTCCGTTACGGTGGATGCCACGTGTCGGTCACCCTTGACGAAAGCACTTCTGTGACGCGCGATTTATCGTCATGGAAGTGGACACTTCCATGATGATAATTTTGGTAATGTCATGGAACACTTCTACGGCAGCACATGTATGACTATCTTGATTCTATCATAAATTTGTCATGGATGTACATGCATGACAGAAAACGTGACCTACTGTGACAAACACGTATCATCACGGAAGTGTATTTTTTTGTAGTGTTAGCACTTGATCGTTTTAGTTTACTGATATTGCTTTCTTCATGACTTATACATGTTCCTATGACTATGAGATTATGCAACTCCCGATTACCGGAGGAACACTTTGTGTGCTACCAGACATCACAACGTAAATGGGTGATTATAAAGGTGCTCTACAGGTGTCTCCGATGGTACTTGTTGAGTTGGCATGGATCGAGATTAGGATTTGTTACTCCGATTGTCGGAGAGGTATCTCTGGGCCCCCTCGGTAATGCACATCACTATAAGCCTTTCAAGCAATGCAACTAATGAGTTAGTTGCGGGATAGTGCATTACGGAACGAGTAAAGAGACTTGCCGGTAACGAGATTGAACTAGGTATTGAGATACCGACGATCGAATCTCGGGCAAGTAACATACCGATGACAAAGGGAACAACGTATGTTGTTATGCGGTTTGACCGATAAAAATCTTCGTAGAATATGTAGGAGCCAATATGAACATCCAGGTTCCGCTATTGGTTATTGACCGAAGACGTGTCTCGGTCATGTCTACATAGTTCTCGAACCTGTAGGGTCCGCACGCTTAACGTTCGGTGACAATCGGTATTATGAGTTTATGTGATTTGATGTACCAAAGGTAGTTCGGATTCCTGGATGAGATCGGGGACATGACGAGGAGTCTCGAAATGGTCGAGATGTAAAGATCGATATATTGGACGATTATATTCGAACATCGGAAAGGTTCCGAGTGATTCGGGTATTTTTCGGAGTACCGGGGAGTTACGGGAATACGGGAAAGAAGTATTGGGCCTCATGGGCCAAGTGGTGGAAGAGAGGAGGCAAGGCATGTGGCCCCCCTAGCCCAAACTGAATTGGACTAGGGGGCCGGCCCTCCTTTCCTCCTTTCCGCCCTCTCCTTCCTTCTCCCCTTCCCCCTTCCTTTCCTCCTCCTGCTAGGAGGAGGACTCCTCCTCCTAGCGCGCCCTACAGAGGCCGGCCGGCCTCCCCCCTTGCTCTTTTATATACGGGGCAGGGGCACCCTAGAACACACAAGTTGATCATTGATCCCTTAGCCGTGTGTGGTGCCCCCCTCCACCATAATCCACCTCGATCATATCGTAGCGGTGCTTAGACGAAGCCATGCGTCGTTAGCAACATCAACCCCGTCATCACGCCGGCGTGCTGACGGAACTATCCCATGAAGCTCTGCTGGATCAGAGTTTGTGGGACGTCATCGAGCTGAACGTGTGCTGAACTTGGAGGTGCCGTGCGTTCGGTACTTGGATCGGTCAGATCCTGAAGACGTTCGACTACATCAACCGTGTTCTTATAACGCTTCCGCCTACGGTCTACAAGGCTATGTGGACGATACTCTTCCCTCTCATTGCTATGCATCACCATGATCTTGCGTGAGCGTAGGAAAATTTTGAAATTACTACGTTCCCCAACAATCTCAAACCCTAGTTCATCTTTTGTATCCAATCTTTGTATCCAAACCTCAGATTGGTACATGTGGGTTGCTAGTAGTGTTGATTACGCCTTGTAGTTGATGCTAGTTGGTTTACTTGGTGGAAGATCATATGTTCAGATCCATTATGCATATTATTACCCCTATGATTATGAACATGAATATGCTTTGTGAGTAGTTACATTTGTTCCTGAGGACATGTGAGAAGTCTTGCTATAAGTAGTCATGTGGATTTGGTATTCGTTCGATATTTTGATGAGATGTATGTTGTCATCCCTCTAGTGGTGTCATGTGAACGTCGACTACATGACACGTCACCATTGTTTGGGCCTAGAGGGAGGCATTGGGAAGTAATAAGTAGATGATGGGTTGCTAGAGTGACAGAAGCTTAAACCCTAGTTTATGTGTTGCTTCGTAAGGGGCTGATTTGGATCCATATGTTTCATGCTATGGTTAGGTTTACCTTAATACTTCTGTTGTAGTTGCGGATGCTTGCAATGGGGGTTAATCATAAGTGGGATGTTTGTCCAAGTAAGGACAGCACCCAAGCACCGGTCCACCCACATATCAAATTATCAAAGTACCGAACGTGAATCATATGAACATGATGAAAACTAACTTGACGAGAATTCCCATGTGTCCTCGAGAGCGCTTTACTTCATATAAGAGTTTGTCCAGGCTTGTACTTTGCTACAAAAAGGATTGGGCCATCTTGCTGCACCTTATTTACTTTTATTACTTTCTACCCGTTACAAATTACCTTATCACAAAACTATCTGTTACCGATAATTTCAGTGCTTGCAGATACTACCTTGCTGAAAACCGCTTATCATTTCCTTCTGCTCCTCGTTGGGTTGACACTCTTACTTATCAAAAAGGCTACGATAGATCCCCTACACTTGTGGGTCATCACCGTCATACCAAAAAAGCAATGCCAAATCCATAAATCCTCGGATGCTACGGCCTCTAGAACAATTGTTGCATCAGGATACTTGCCACAATACATTCCTTGCCATGCCTTGGGGCAATTTTTCCAAGTCCAATGCATACAATCAATGCTACCTAGCATGCCGGGCCAACCTCTCCTCTCATTGGATGCCATCAATTTCTTTGTGTCATCTTCGTTGGGTGCCCGAAAATACTCAGGACCAAAGACACGGGTAATCACTTTTGCAAATCTACGCACAGACTCAATTGTAGTATCTTCACCAATGCGAAGGTACTCATCGTCATATTCAGTCGGGACGTTATATGCAATCACCCGCACAGCTGCGGAGATTTTTTGATATGCACTAAATCCCTTTAAGCCTGCAACATTTCTTCTTTGAGTGAAATACTGGCAATTTGCCTCGCAAGCTTGAACAATTTTCATAAAGAGGGATCGGCGCATTCGATACCTTCTCCGGAAGAGGTGCGGTCAATATGTAGGATTCTCCGCGAAGTAGTCTTGCATCAACATCTCATTCCCAAGATGACGATTTCGAGGAATGCAAAGACGCCCGACGGTCGATCCTCGCCTCCTCTTCCGGTTCTCATCTTCGTGCTCCTTCACGACAAGTGCCATGACTAATGTATGTTGCCGAAAGTTCGCAAGCATGGTCTCAACATCCGAGTCGTCCGAATCGGACGAATTGAAGAGCAATAACTTCTCGCACGGGCTCAACTCCATCTACATGCGTACCGACGCGTCAATCAACTATACACCTCGCAAAAATCACAAAAAACAGACTAACCGGTGGCGGGTGATCCCGGGCGGCGACGAGGGGGCGGGCTCGACGGTGGCCGATCCCCGGCAGCGGCAGCGAGGAGGGGCGGCTCCTCTCGCCGGATTCGGGGGGCCGGTGCAGCGGCTTGGCGAGGGAGGGTGTGGGGCGGCCTCGTGGCGCGATTCCGCCCGCAGATGTGGCCGGAATCGCCGGCGGCGGACGGGCGGAAGCAAGGGCGGTCGGCGGCAGAAGGAGAGAGGGAAAGGCGCGCGGGCTGAAATGTCCCTCCCGCCAACTGCTTATCTGCAATGCAGGGCACCGCAGCCGCGAGGGGGAAACCCGCGTTTTCCCGGGTTGAGGTCGGGATTTTGCCGTGCCCCTCAAAAAATTTTGCGGGCCGGGGCGGGATGCGGGGTCTGATCGGACAGGTTTTTCGCCCCTACCCGCATTTTGGCGGTTATTATGCGTGTCGGGGGCGGATGCGGGGTATGCTAGAGTGCTCTTATGAAATATATGTCAAAAAAACATTTCAAAATGTAAAAAAATCGAGAAAAAAATACTGCATGTACATCCGGACATTATATGTGCGTGCATAAAGTTTCGGTGAAAAAAGACATTTTTTGTGGCATGTACAACAAAAACAAAAAATGCCTTGTGAATAGTTGTAATCAGGCATAAAAAACTGTCTTTTTTACACAAGCCACAAAGAATGTCCTTTTTCATCGAAACTTTGTGCATGCACATATAATGTCTGAATTTACACGTGGGATTTTTCCTCATAATTTTTTAACTTTTCAAAATGTATATTTTCACAATGGGTGCATATACATTTATGAGCCAAAGCCAATTTCCGATAGTAATGTAGTCTTCAAGCTGAAAGTAACACATCATTTCAAGAATATAATATGATATCTTAGCTGTGCCAAAAGTATAGTTTAATGAAAAATATCATGGGCACGACAAAAATAAGCTACAAGGAGGATGGTCGAGAGAGAATGTTTCAACATTGAACATTTACATATAGACATATATAATGGCGTGCCTTACATGGAAACAAGACAGTATAGGCAATTTGAAATACATGAACATGTTGCAAGCATCTTGTGGAGGCTTGACATTATATTAATCTTAAAGGACGACTACAGTGCAGAAAATTATGAATGGGCGGTCAACACTTAAAGATAATTAATGGTGAAAAAATATTTGCGAAGACAAGAGATAAGAGGAAGATTAAAGTCAGAGAGTAATACCTAAGTTTATGTTTTATCAAGACGAACCAATAAAAACAATGATAGCATATTCACTAAGAAATAATGCATTTAATCCACATATTTCTATTTCTTCTAAAACCCGGCCATGTTTTTTCCGAGAAAACATTGACAAAATATTATTTTTTGGAGCTCCCATAGCTCAGCCAACTTAGAAATTTTTTTCCCGCTCAAACATTGATGGCCATTCAATGAAGATTTTTTTTTTCATATCTTATATGCTTTAGTGAAGCTCAGTCTAAAGATTAGATAATTTCTTTGTGTGACTTAAAAATAGTTAGTTATTTTTCACTCGACTGAGAAATTACAGAGTTATTTTTTTTATGGCATGTCGATTGTGGTGGGGAATTAAGGTCGGCAATGTGCGCAGATATGTACTATAAAAGAACACTAGAAACTGTTACAATATATGAAGTAAATCCAGACTTGCAAACGTGCAGGTCACTGATCTAGTTATCCAAACAATAACATAATTCATGCTCTGACTTGAACAATTGTCCTTGACAATAAAACAATGTAAAAAAGTGGCACGCCACTGTGCATACTTTATTGTGAAACGCAAACACAGTAATTGTACTGTGTGATAATTTGATGACATAGATCTTATTTGAAGGAGGCATATTCCATATATATGTCAAGCCTTGATCTTGAATCTAAGCATGGTCCTGATTCTTCACTTCTCCAGCAACATCTGAATTTTTTTTAGTAAAATCAAAAGGTAATTAAGTAGAGTAATAAAAAAAAGCCATTTCATGTTACCTTCATCCTGCATGCTTGCTGCATCTGCAGAAGGAGCATTGATCTTCTTAGCCATTTCTTCTTCTACAAGAACATAAAGTGGTAAGAAATATCAATAGTTTTTTTTGGAAAACGAATTAGCTGCTCGTTACTCATGTAGTCATGTGGCAGTGTACATCGTTTGGTACACAATACATACCATTTTCCAAGTTGCTTGCAGCATATCCAACTTCATCGTTGTCGTTTTCTTCTTCTGCAAAAAATGGACATTTTTTTAGCGGAAGCATAGGTTAATAAAACCAATTGCCTGGTGCATCAACAAGAAGTATGCTGTGTTACTTTCTTGTAACCTGGTCTCAGTTTACAATATTCCACAAGGGGTTCATGTTCAGCTGATTAATTTTATTATTAATTATCGGAGGGAAGTTGACCATTAGCAAAATTGGACTTTGTTGAGGTAAATTCTAGTCAGCATGGGGTTCCAACTTGAGCATGTTTTACCAAAAATTAAGACATATATCTGTTGAATCTGTACAGATTGGGCAAAAAACATATGGCATAATGTAGTTTGGTACAAACTGATTAAGCAACTGACACATGATGGTATCTTTTGCACTTTTGACACATGAACAAGATCGAACATGTCACCACTATCTTTAGAGATTGACCCATCATACACTTATGAGCAACTATTTTGTATATATTCCATCATCAGATAAAATTAGATCCTATGCTAAGAACTGGAACGAAGGGTTGATTATTTGGGTGTGAGAATTAACAAGGGCCGATGATCACATCATAGGGTAAAACATCAATTTTCCCTTCTTTTCAAGAGTAATACTCGTAGATCTTATAAAAAATATGTATGGATAAAGTACCTCCTTTCATGGTGCTTGCAACATCCCCAGTCTCTTTAAGTTCTTTTCCTTTTGACGGAAACTTTTTAAGTTCTTCTATGCCAACAAATAAGAATCATCAGCCAAACTGTTTTTCTTCTTCTAAACACTAGTGTTATTCCTACAACAGGATACAATCCAATTTACATACCTTGTTCCAAATTGAGTGAATCACTAGCAGTGTCCTTTCCAACATACTCGGGGATTGCTGGACCAAAAGGCATACAACATTGGAATACATATATATCAGGAACTAGCTACTTTACTAATTCCATTGTAAGACAAATAGTTTCACTTAATAGGTCATCAAAAGGTTAATCTCACCAGGGGTTTTTGTGTAAGGCCTCATAGGTAATGATCCACATGAGCCGTCTTCCTACAAATATGATTAATTATGAAAACCATGTTACAAACTAGTTTGCTTCTGTAGTTTGTCTTTGAAAATACCAGAAACATTTTAATCGAGGGGTTAATGATAAAATAATCCATGTAAACAATGTGTTCGAACCTTCCTGATATTCAGAGGCTTCGGAAAAGCAGGTTCGTCCTTGTCACCAAGTCCAAAAGCCCTTGCCACTCCCTCTATTGATCGGTACATCTGATTATTGTATGTATCAAAATATGTCTGAAACAATCGCAAACAAAATTTCAGCCTAGAATATTATCTTGTGAGACATAATTAAATTATTCATCAAAATCATATAAGCAGCCAGTCGACACTTTTGTGCAGATCTATTGCAAACCCAGCAAGTCTCTTCAAAGGTATTGTTATACAAATAACATAGTTTGATTTATTTTTTCTGGAGAAGTATATATAGAAGAGGCAGTTTAAGTATCGCCAGTCCTAAGAAACAATTTGGTCTAACAAACAAGCTTCACACAACAATACATTAACAAGAAGTTATTACAATACGTCTACAGAAAATTGAAGATTACTTTACCCTATTAGATCAGATCCAATATTCTTTAAACAGATATAACAGAAAGTTGTAGGAAGGAGAAACCTTGTAAATAGTTCCTGCACCCCGTCTATACTCTGTAACAGTAAACCATGAAGGTAAATTTTTCTGTTCAATAGAAGCCTTCCTTCCCATGATCAAGGTCTGGAGCTTATCAACGGAGGATTGGAGATCTGGGGTATCTAACAATGACCTTGTTAGTCTGCTTCCAATGGATCAGAATATATATATAGCTGAGCGCTCTGTGCGTATATTTATAGAAGATCATTGAATATATCAAAAGAAATATTGTCCAATTAAACATGATTAATATTGCATTACTTTTTGCCTAGGAAATGTACGATAAGATCTATATCTCACGGATTAATTAATGCCATTAATGTGCTGGAATAAATGTCCTAGCTGGATAATAATCATTACTTTGTATAGTTCACATTGTATTCTAGATTACCCTGTTAATGTGGATACCTAGTAGTATACTCTTTAGGTAAGATGTAATCTGTTGCTTGGTTCTTTCCCTCGCAAATGAGGGTGCCCAAGATCAGGCGAGCCACTCCAACGCATTCGGGAGACCATAGCAAGCAGGACATACATGTGTGCATATCCAATCATTTGATGTAGTTCAAGGGTGGATCTGATGAGTGGTTCAAAATCGAACAAGACTGGCGGCGGTGGGGATGCAATTAATCGAACTTTTGCGGTGATTTGGTATGCCTCATAGTCGACCTAGGATGTTCCATGCTAGCCGTTAACACTACTCCTCCTTTGTGCACACCCCTCCATCGTCAATACAAGTTCACAACGGGCTTGACGTGCGCCTAAAGAAACCCGAGTCATCCTAATATTGTCACCACCAACACTAGTGTCGTCGAGCACTTGGGTGGCATGGTGGACCCCCAGGCAACATACATATAAGGTGATAGCTATGCTAGCGATTCCAAGGAAGAGGGGGTGTTCATGTAACTACAAGAACTCTCATAAACATCATCACCTACATGATACACACGGTATGGCACAACGATTCTATTGGTAAATTGAAAGATTCCGTCCTCTTTTCGAGCAAGTTATGGCTTATGGTCCATGGAAATTATTAGTTGATTAAAAATGTATTTTATGAAGATAAAATAGGTAGGGTTGATAATGTTACTTGTGAATTTAGTAACTTTGCATCCTTTTGATGGAGCGATTGTCAAAAATATCATAACAATTGTCAATTTTGTGTTCCTTCTTATTGTGCATTTGAATAATTGGTAAATGAACCTCAACATTTTAACCTAGGAAGCAAACCTATTTTGAGCACTTCCACGACTCTGAAAATAGCATTTATGTATGGTGTAGGTTTGGAAAGATAAATCAGCAACATTGCCGGAAATTCAATTTGGCTCCCGGGCCCAAAAATAATTTTTCAAATGTCAAAAAAACCAAGACACAAATTTTGAGCACATGCTCCCGGGCCCAAAAATAATTTTTCAAATGTCAAGAAAATCAAGACAAAAAATATGTGATCTTAATCACATCCAAATGCTACCTGCAAATTTTGAGGCAAAAAGGTTAAGCATTTTGGCCTGTGCAAATAAAATAAAATTTGAAGACCAAATGTCACACCAATTTTGTTTTTTCACCGACGAAACACTATTGCTCCGTTTCGCATGAAGTATGTCAAGCATGCTTGCGACACTAACACCAACATGTACAAAAAAATTCCGACTTTTTTTACATTTTTTAATTTATTGTTCATCCGGGAGCATATGCTCCCGGGAGGCACAACACCCCTCTCAAATCATCATAAATTTCTGGAGGGGCTTTAAAAAAAGTAAAAAAAATCTGTTTTTTGTAGATGTTCGTGTTAGTGTCGCAAGCATGTTTGACAAATTTTGTGTGAAATGGTGCAACAATGTTTCGTTGGTGAAAAAAATAAAATTGAGGAGACATTTGGTCTTCAAAATTATTATTTTTGCACAAGTCAAAATGCTTTACCTTTTTGTCTCAAAATTTGTATGTAGCATTTGGGTGTGACTAAGATCACATAAAAAATTTGTCTTGATTTTTGACATTTGAAAAATTATTTTTGGGTCCAGGAGCATGTGCTCTCGGGTATAGCTGGCCAAACGGGCTGGGCAATCAAGCCAGCCCATGAGCACGCCGGCAAGGCCTGCCATGGGCCAGGCACGGCACAGGCTAAACGGGCCGTGCCCGGCACGCGGCACGCCTTGGGCCATGCCTTGGTCTAGAGGCTGGGCACGCGGGCCGACACGGCACGGCCCATTTGTTTTAGCCCGATATGATCTAAATTACAGCCCAATATACCTAAAATATAGCCCAGTAGGCTGGAAAATATGCGGCCCAGCGTGCTAAACGTGCCACGGGCCGGCCCGTTTAATAACGCTGGAAAAAGAGAGGGGGGAAACGATGATCTTTTAGCCCAATAAGAAAGGAATCTACGATGATCTTTTTCCCCCTCTCTTCTGGAAATGGCTGGTATCAGACACGACACGCCTCCCGGAAAGAGCCGAGAAGGAAATTGTGGCGGCGCCGGAGGGAGATGCCAGCTGACCGTGGAGGCGGCGGCGTGGACAACGCGCCCATGGCATCGGCGGGCATCGTCGAAGCTCCCGGGGCGTGCGCGTCGGCTCCATAGAGCTTCCCCGGCCTCTCCAAGACCGGCATCCAGGTTACTACCCCCATTCCCCATTTCTTGGACGGAGGTTCCTCCGGCCGGTCGACGCCGACGAGTATACCATCGCCCGGCGCCGCGAGAACGGCGTGCTCGCGGTCGCCGCCGCCGGAGAAGAAGACCTAGTCGGGGTCTCTCGTTGGCAATGTAGTATAATGAAGAGTAGGAAGTTCACCAACCGAATCAACCGGCGACAGATTTGGTATATATATACAATAGATAGTCACATATATACATACAGTTCGCTCATTTGACTTACAACGGCGAGAATCATCATTTTATTTACTCACTGCCTCTGTTGCAGCAGCATATATACTCGGTGGATTCTCATCCTATCCTGACATCCTCTCAGGTCTCCACTCTCTCGATCAGCTTGATGCCCGCCGCTTCCAAGATCTCCAGTGCTTCACAGCCGCAAACACACAGGTCAGACTCTCAGGATTAGCCATAACTCATAAGCATCACCAGAGTTGTTAATTTGCTTCTGCACTCACCTGGGATGTAGATCTCCGGCACCAGAGGCCGGATCACCCCTTTCCTCTGAACCTTGTTCTGGAGCAAGAGCTGCAACAGAAGATGGGGACAAATTAACACATGTTTCTTTCTGATGCAGGTGCAGGATGTATGTGTGTGATGTGTTGTGCTTGGAGTGCACTAGTACCAGGGCTCCTATCGCTGCCGGTACACCGACGGTGAGGGCCATGGCGGTGGTGGACCTGCCGTTCTCGGTCTTTCCGAACTCCAGCAGCGTAGCTTGGTGCTTCTCCGCGGGTCGCCCGTCGGGGTACTCCACCTCGACTTCATGGTGGAGCAGTACCATATCCTGAATTATGGGACACAAGCACACGTTTAGTGCATCAGTAACTCCAATGGTCCAAGTAAGCCAATCTCTGTAGCTTTTTCTGTGAGCCTGATGAAAATGACTTATGAGATATATGGTGTTGGAAAGCAATAGGAGATGTAGAAGTTCAGGTTGGTCATTAAACTATCAATCTACTACCATACTGACAAGTCTTGTGCGTGCATGCTGCCAAATTCACAGTTGATTATTTCAAAAAATGAGAAATGAAACTATTAGTCTTGAGATCTTTTGCCTCTTAAGTAACATTCTGTGATTCTTCTACGTGATAAGAAAACAGAGTTCACAGACACAGAGGCATAAAAACAGAGTAATGCATCTGCTACATTTCTTTGTACCATAGCAATTTTAAGATGCACTACTCTGTTTTTATGCCTCTTAAGTAACTTAGAGCAAGATAATATGCCCCACCTGCTCATTGTGGCCATAGGCCATTCTCTGTTCCATTCGTTGGCAAATAACACTGAATGCACTTGAGCAATCCTCTGGAATCTGTGTCTCCTCATGCAGCCCCAAGAACCTAGCAGATGTGAGAGCAGTTATTATGTGATTGTTCCTAACATACTCTTAAATTATTTCTTGCAATAGTAGTCACTGCATATATATTAGATGACATGACCAAAATGGTACTAAAACAGTTTGTACAAGAGATGAAATTTGAAAACAATGGCATAACTCATAGAGCACAGGGATCAGAAACTAACTTGATGGTTTTGAGTATCTTGACAGCTAGTTCCTTTTCTTTGCAATGCCCAAGCATCATGAGTCTTGAAATCAGTTCATCATCATGTCCTCCAGACTCTTCACCGTTTATCTTTGTGTCAGATGTGGAGATATTATTGACATTAAGGAGTTCATTGAGAAAAATCCTATATGTTGGGTGATTAGTTTCTTGTAGCAGTGGGTGATTTTCAGCATCAAAGAACCCAATTTTTGCCAGGATAGCCATGATCTCACTAAATCCTGCGCAAATGCCAAAAATATTACCCAGTGCAAAAGGAATGACTCGGTGAAAAAACAATATATCAATACTTACCTTCGTAACGAAGAGTGGACCTATATACGGTAGATGCTTCTTTGGAGATCCCATACAGGTCTCCATACATCAAGGAATTTCGATTTGGCAAATGTTCCAGAGCAAAAGCTGGAAGTTCCGGTAATCTGAGCCTCTTTGCTGACTCGTATAATTTACTGCCTATGGAAGTGTTAAGTAAATGATGTCAACGAAGATATATACTAATAGGTAATAATTGAATCTGTATTCCCAAAAAAACAGGACCCTTTTCCTCATATAAAAGGTAGTAACTGAATCTGTATTCGCTATGTCACTAGACAGTTTGCATGCAGAATATATCATTGTTTAGCTGTTGCAATACCCTGTCACATTCCTTGACATGGAAAGGGACTGCCAACAGTTTATATGTACACATTGATGAGAGGCGAGACTAACTTACCGTCTACATTGATGATCTCTCCAAGAAATTTGTAGACGGCAGGATTTCTTCCAGCTCGGATGGCACCTGCTGGACTCCAACTAAGAACGAGGAACATAACCATTAGTATTCCTGGTCAAAACTGTTTCAGCAATAATGTGCCGCAAGCTCCAGACTTGGATACCTTGTCATACTGCTAGTCACAGAGATTGTAGAATTTACCTGAACTTATAAGCCAGTGGATTGTTTGCGGCAGCTGGAGATGGAAGTCCACCACAGAAAGATGTAAACGCCTTTATCTTTCCATTCCGAGCATGTGCTTCATCAATCATTTTCATTGACAACATGTGATCTGTGTACAGGAAATATATTTACAGCTTGTTTTCTCATGGAAAGTTGCTCCATGATGAAAGAGCGTTTTGTTCATCACATAATACTCAATGACAATTTTTAGCACTGTCTAATTGTGGTTCATATTGAAATGGATGCACCTAACCAGTTCACAGAAAGGTGGCCAATATGTCTTGACAATTAATATGTGTACATCTGGGAGCACATCATTTCCATCTACATATATATATATATATATATATATATATATATATATATATATATATGCTGGTCATTATATTTAGGAAGTACCTATGCCAGGATCAAGGCCCATTTCGCAGAGTATAGTTACCCCTGCTCCTTGCGCAACTTGCTCCAACTTTGACATGGAATCATCAACATAGCTTGCTGTGACCAAGTGCTTCTTGAGCTATCAGGGAAATGTAACTCAATCAGCTGAAGCAATTCCTCAATTTCCATATAGCACCAGCGGTGGTTTAAGCTTACCTCTATGCATACTCTTGCAATGGCAGCATGAAAACTAGCAGGCAGCAAGCTGACTACAACATCAACCTGTAAGAGGAACTCCAATCATTTATTAATCTGCAATAAATTATGCATTCTCTTGACAAGAAAGAGTAGAAGTCTCTATCCTGAACTGCAACATTTAAGGTTTGTACATGAAAAGTTAACCTAGGAATGCCGACGGAGTTGGGTATATTTATTTGTGACAGAAGTCTGGCCTCTTATGCTCACTGTAAGACACTATGAAAAGTACTAGTAGGAGTATTTGTTCACTAGAGAAATTAAATATCAGAGTTAAAATACCTGTGAAACAAGATTCGAAAGACTTTCAGTATCTGAAACATCGAGCTGAGCTGCTGTTGCATTCTTTATTCCGTCAACTGTCTGAATGCAGAGAAACAAAAACATGAGATAAGTCACGGACTAATGGTTGAATTCTACAAATACATATTCGGTTTGGACAAAAATGACAGCATAATGAATTTTCCAAAGCTTATTAATATCGAAAAACATGATAAAATTAACACACATTTTTTTGCAACTAAAGTTTGCATAAGAGCTAAGGAGCGCACTGTACTGTGAGACTCACCTCTTCTGCATCTTTTTGATACAGAGATGCCACGACAACATGTACTTGGTCGATGTTTTGGTAAGATGTTAGAAACTCAGCAGCTGGCCGACAAACTCTCCCAGCTCCAAGGATTAAAACCTTTGGTCCTACTTTATCCATGCTGTCATCAATTCCGCATTCGCTGACTCTTCCTATCTTTAGAGATATCTCGGCAGCATTAGGATCTCCACGGTGCGCATTAGCGATAGAAGTCAAGGAATCGATGATCTTGTCTAATGTAGTCGTATCATCTGCTCCTACCTGTAGAATGAAATGCACCATATGTTTCAGTACAACATCAAACAAGGTTGTCTTTAAAGGCATGAATTGGTGAGGGGTGCTAAAAGTTAAAATACATCTTTATATTTTATAATCCAACATGCATTGCATCGAGTACATATGTTAATTATTAAGGTAGGTTTATATGATGTATCAGACCTGTGAGTCCTGATACTTTTTTTCTGCGGAAGAGTTCCTAACGTTATAAGAAAAAAGACAAATTTCAACATGTTGTTAAATATCTGCTGTATTCAAATGCCAGAATAGTGGGGTCAAAACGTAGTACATGCATATTAAGAAGGAAGCTAAGAATCAAAGGTATACTGTTCAAAAGAAATAAAATGCTCCCAGAAACAGAGCCATTCAGTTTCTTCCTTCCTCGAATCACTAGAGGAGCTGCGGTAGCAAAAATACTTAAAAACTAGCACACCAAAGAGAATGCCCAAAAATCATTTAAAGGAACACAGCTCAAAAAGGAAAGGAAATGAAAGGAAGGGATCACAAACTGATTCATGGCAGTCCAAGCTTCCAGTTAGTTGAAGTGGGAGCTCGGAAGACTCTGGTAGGCACAGGAAGGGGGTAGAGACTGAACATTTATAACCCACTCAATGATTGAGTGCAAAATATGTAAAGGGCTATGTTTGCCCAGACGTACTGATCTCTTCTTCTTATTTTTGTCTTTTTATTAGGTGATGATCCGATAGGGATGGGCAAGGGTGGTCCAAAAGCTGTTAGATCCAACTTCTTTCCTTTGATGTTCTTGGACACCTTTCAATTATTTGTACTATTTACTTTTTATTATGCTCAGTAATTGATCAAAAATGGACACCAAAAGTTACCATCCATCATGCCCCAAACATAAGTTACCATCCATCACTATCAGTTCCACACTTTTCCTAGATGCAAAAGAGAATGAGAAGTCTAATTCTGTGACAACTGACGAGATGTCTTTTGCTAGGCCATCTTAGCCTCCTTGAGACCTTGACTATAAGTCTTTTGATGTAGCTTGTAGAAAATAATTTCTCTAAAAAAACTAAATGTTAACTACCAAACCCGAGACAGCATGTTGTGTTTTCTTCGTACTGAAAATAGTTCATATCAGTAAGAAATTTTATTGCTTACTTCAAGCTCTGAGTAGGACATATCGTCGATGCTTTGTCCAACATCACATTTAACCAAGTGAAAAGAGCCCCCAGCTGTCTCAATGATGTCCAAAGCTTCATTTATAAGGAACTTATCAAAGAGGTGACCGCAGAGAGATACCTGTTTCATTGATCGACAAATTGTTAGGAGGCAACTGAGAAGTCATTATAGAGCAGACCATATGCAAGTTCCAAAAGATTTAGTTAAAAAAATGCACCACAATATTAGAGAATTATATTTCTAACCAGGGTGGTGTACTTCTTATCAGGCAATGAATTCGCTGGAGTTGGTGGCAATTCTCTGCATAAGAGCAAAACAAAATGTTTAAAATGAGATTATAGGCAGTAAACATGCTCGGAGATGGTAAATATTTACAGTACCAGTCATCAGTCATGACCAGAAAACTGTGGTACTGTAAACATAACTAATGCTAACAAACAGCAAATAAAATAAAAAACACAATGTTGAAAAAATATTCTGAAACATGGTAGAAAGATAGACATATCACTTCAGACTGGAACTACATCCTGCCCACTGTCCAGTATGATTACCTATTTTGTTCCCTTTATAAAATATATATGGGATCTCAAGGATTCAGAGAATGAACAGAAATACATGTCCTCCGAAACTATCACACAGAATTATGACAGTGATGATGAGAAATATTTGAAACTTACATCATAGTCTTTCTCATCCGAGGAATATACTCATACAGAGGAGTGAGTTTGCCAGCATATGCGATGCAGGCTCTTCTCAAGTGAGAAGGAAGCTCCAGCAGTCCTTTAGCTGAGGCCAAGCTGGTAACAAATCTAGATAATATGTCTCCAAAATGCTGGGAGGCCTGCAGAGTTTGAGTTCAAGAGAATAGGAGTCATCTCATAGCAACAAATTGGAACTGCAACAAAAATAGTTTTTTTTGTCTTATTATAAATTTCTCACCTCTCTGGAAAACTCTGTAGGCAGAATGTCAACAGCTAAGCAGATCACGCCATCGCCTTCCATATCATCATGGTACAAATTAGTTGAAGTATCATACCTAGATTTGCATATCCAAGGTAATTTGTCAAAAAGTCACTGCTTAAGCAAAAACCACCAATTATGAAGAAGCAGAACCAAGTATCTGTGTGGTACTACTCCAGAGTACTTACAAGAGACGGTTCTATTTATTTATAATTAATAGGCCATGTGCAGAAGATTACAAGCAATTTAAATTTATGCATCCGTAGTGAATATCCAAAATTCTTACCGGAAGAAAGGCCTCTCTATTGATGTACTTTTGTCCACAAATTCTATGGAACCTCCAATGTCACAAGTTATATCAGAAATGCCAACCAAAGGGCACCCATTCTTCATCAGCTGTTGTAACTGATCAATGCTCAATAGTCGTGGAAACCTCCTCTCCCAGTACATACAGTTAACTGTAGAAATGCACGGATACAAATTAGACTATAATGGCTAAACGACTAGTATTGCTACTGCAACACATAGCAGATTTTTTATGAAATCTCCATGGTTTATAAGTGTAAACTATACACCCTGCAACCGGCACCTCATTACATTAGCAACTCTATCAATGCCAGCATCAGTTTAGAACCAGCACTGTTCTGTGCTATGCAGTTCAATGCTTAGTATCTTTATATAACTAAATAACATCTTTTTTGGTATAACTAAATAACATAGATGATGAAAATCCTATGGTCTAGACTTGTTTTAGAGATTGTGCCAAAAATACAGAAACGTAACAAAATTGAGCAATATAAAATGAAAGCAATGAGTTGTGGACCATACCAATGGCAGATGCATATGGAGCAATCCTTTCATGAAAAATAGGGCGGTAGTGTTCCGGATGAGCATAGTAGTCAGCCTACAGACAATGTCGATGAAAGATTTCTTACAGTCAGGCTATTGAAAAGCTAAGAAATACTAATAAAACAGAAGAGATGGAAAATTTTGTTTGGCTAACACCATAGTTCAAAATTTACTAAGAGAAGCGAAAAAGATCAGTAGTGGATTGGTTAACAGGATTAGGAATGTGAGGGCATGATCAATGTACTGTAAACAGGCAAAACATTTGAACAGCTCTTTGCAGCAAATTAGTTGAACGATGGACATTGTATTATGAGAAAAGGGTATCGTGTTATGACAGGATAAATATTTTATTTCAGTTAAGAGTAATGATCTATGCTAATGTTATTATACCTTAGCACTTCCTGTTAGAAACTAAAAAACCAACATTTATTTGATAAACTTAAGAAATGTGCATTACTTTGTCAAAACATCTGCTGGGATCCTTGGGTGCGACCATGTCTTTAGATGTGACAACACATCCATATAGTTGGAATGCTCTCCTGGTTGACTGATGATGTGGAGGCAGACTCTTTCCCTGTATAATTTCAGGAATAGAGCAAACTGAGATATATTAAGAAGCTATACTTGCAAAAATAATAATCAAATACCGACCCATAACCACTCAATCAGTAACCAAATTTGCTAGCATAGACAACGCATCCGCAGGTGGCAGAGATTTCGTTCATTTCAACGGGGACAAAACAAAACTCACAAAAGTAATCTAAATGTGAAACTTCTGGCACAAAAGGAGTAATACCGCAAAGAGCTCAGGAAGTTTCTCAGCATCAACAAAGGTATGTGGCAATAGCTTAAATATCTCTTGTGCGCCCTGCGAAACTGTGACATATGAAGTTATAAATGTGAATAAGTGTGCTGCAACCAGTAACCTGAATGTGAAGGCAACGAAAGTTAACACTGGAATTACCATTTCCGGATCCGGTGAATGCGAATACAATTGGACAAATTCCAGATGGAAGTCCATATGTTGCTATCTCTTCACCAATGGCGATGACTGCAGCCTTCGCTGCAGCGAGTGAAGGATACATATGGGATTGCCCCAGAGACAGAAACGGAGTCGAGTATCCAAGGCTCAGATATCCTGAAATTGCAAGGGAAATACTTTAGCAGAATGCATATGACAGAACAAGTTGTCCTTCATGATAAGTCGAGATAGCAAATCGGAGCATCGCAGGCATAACACAGGGCATGAACTGAGAAACAAAACAGTGTTCTTACTCTGCCCAAGACCGTGTAAGAAGTCTATCAGTCCAGCTCTGCCAGCAAATTTCCCAAATGCCAGCATTCTTTTCCCATCGTCGTCGACAATTAGCTCATAATCAAACAAGGACACTCTTTCTTCCATGATCTAAAAAATAGGAACCAGCAATTTAGCGCGCCATTTCCTCCTCAGAAATGTGTATGCGCAATATGATAACTACCTTATCTAACAGCGGCATATTTTCTTTCTGGGCCTTGTGGGTATGTGAGAAGAACGCATATGCTCTATCAGGAAGAATCATCTCCAGCTGCACAAGGAAACACCTCTCAGAACGTTTCCACAACCGTGATACCGTCGCAAACTGTAAATCAAAGTCAATTAGGGTATCTAAGGTGATTGGTTGCAATGTTACCTTTGGTTGCTTGATGCCTACGATGAGGCCACACTCTGACAGATCTTCTGAGATCTCGCACCCCGCATCCTCGTACTGAGCATCATGGTGGATCCTCTTGGTGCTTGGCTGCACGATGATCCGGTTCACGCCGGATTCGCGCTTGCCTCCTCCGAGCACGAGGCGAGCACAGTGGGAAGGAGTTAACGGCGCCCTCCTCTCCCACATGTTGACAGTCTCGGCGAGAATGCCGATGACTCCATTGCCCAGCAAGGTGTCATTTCTCTGTGAGTGAGAATGAACAAGCATGCCATTATTGTCAGAAATTATCACAAACTGGACAATTCAATAACACCACCAAAGGGATAGAGCGACGCACTTCAGTTGTCTCGGACCCCATAGAGGATGAGCACAATTAAGGTGCGACGATCATGAACCTGTCACTGGCTGCTCCTGAAAATGAACAGAGTGCCTGACATTCAGGTTATCACAATTCTTAGTACAGTTAGATTCAGAGTATCACAATTCCTGTCATACGAACAGAATCCTCAGCAAATACTACCATATTGCAGATTAGTGGTGGTTAATCAAGAGTGTGTGTTATTTGTACGTTGTTCATTTGTCAAACATGTGTGAAAATAGTTATGATCACATGAAAAAAAAAACTTATGTTTATTTCAAGGGAAGGTACATGCCAAGTAGAGTAATAAGTTGGTACTAGCCACTCGAAAGGTACTTTTCCATTTATAAAGATAAGCTGTCTAGGGCACATCTAGATGTGCTTTAGCAAAAACCGTAAAAATGAAATAAAAAATCTTGGGCCAACATTCTCTTTTGCTTGCTAGTAGTAGAGGTAAGTGTGAGATGAGACAAGTAGAGGTAACTGTAAAGTTTAGAATTTTCGAGCCAAAAGTTAACTGATCCTTCTAGAGCAGAGCATCACACGGCCGTGTGTGATGTCCAATCAAACAATCGAGGTCCAAAGCAGGATCACAGGTCACAAACCCAAAAAAAGGCCAGTCTTTCTTGGCAACATGATTGAAGTGCTTGGCCAGACGGCAGCCTGTCCATCGTTTTCAAGCGATCCATCCACCGGGCTACGGCACCGCGGCGACACGCACGCAGCCAGTGCCAGCCACGCGGCCACGCAGCTCGTGAGCTACATCAGCGACCTCACGCTTGTCCCGGCGTCCGTCCGTCCGTCCGCCCCGCCCGCCTTTCTTGCGTGTTTCTCCTAACCGTCTAACCCGGCGTGCGACTCGTGAGCAGGCAGGCTCCGGCGGGGCCACGCGCCCGGCGCCTCACCGCCCGCACCGCGAGCAAATGCGCATGGATGCTCATGTGCCGCCGCCCCCTGCGAACCCGCCGGCCACCGCTGCCAGCGCGGTTCGCTGGGAGAACTGATCGGAAGCCTGCTTCGCGCGCGGCCGGAGCCGGAAACCTGGACGCCCGTACCCGCCCCCGAACCCACGGAAACTGAAGCCCAAGCCACGATCGGCCAAAAATCTACCCAAGGGAAAGAAAACTTTGCTGGGTTGGTCCGGTCGTACCTGGGACTCAAGGATAGCCGCGGGACGAAGGCGTGCAGAGCTTGACACGGCGAGGCGAGGACGGGAGGAATCAATGGCGCACGCGCAGGCGAGGTTCCAGGGAATGGGGACTGGGGAGGAGATGCTGCCGGACGAGGAGTATATTGTATATATATGGACCGAGAGCTGGGTGACGGAAGAACAGCACAATTTGGGCACGAGTATAGATTATAGTAGTAGGAGATTTTGAGTTTGAGATCGGGTTTTATCACGGTGATGATGGAATGGATGGCGACGGCGACGATGGCGACGAGGAAGGAACCGGAGCTGGTGGGTCTGCTTGGAGGCGCATGCAGGAGGCGAGGCGAGGCGAGGGAGGCGCGGGAGGAGGCTGGGAACTGGAAGGCGATGCTGGAGTACGTGCTGTGCGGGCAGACTCCTCTCGCTTCTGGTTGTTTTCCGCCGAGAGAATTGGCACAGAACCTCGACCGGTTCTCTCTGCCCGGTTATCAAATCCATGCCAGCGTGTTTTCAACTTGTATCGAAACACGCCGGGAGAATTCCCGTTGATTTCTTTAAGTAAATAAAATGAGTAAAAGCCAAAAGGTGATGAGTTGGGCGGGACGGGACGGGCACGCGTCGTCGCTGGCCGTCCGTCATTCTTAAAGGAGCCGAGTGGAGTGAGCTCGCGGCCTTCCCACGTGGGCGAGCCCGGCGAGTCAACTACAGCCTAGCTTGGAGTGCTGCGCATCGCATGGTTCGCACAAGACAAGGACGACGACGACGTACGCCACGCCAGAGCTCCCCACGCCTCGTTTCCGTGCCCCGGTTGAGTTCAGTGGATCGGATCGGATCAATGGGGCACGTCACACTCACATGGGCGAAGGAAAGCTTCAGAAACGTAGTACTACTACTACGTCCCAACCAACGTGGCAGACAGTCACAACAGCCAGCCAGGCGTAGCAGCACGGCGGCGCCGGGCCAAGACGGCCGCGTGGCGCCATGGATCGTCACCATCATATAACGCTAGTGCGGCTGGCCGGGAAGCCGAATATAGCACAAAACCCCGGCGAGAAATCTACGACGGCTTATCTGTCATCTCGTTTGATTGGCACCGGGTAGCGAGAGCCGTGCCTGGCTGCGCGAGATCAGATCAATCGGTGGCGCGTTGCTTTCTCGCGCGCACCATTGCGGTTTTTGTTCGGCGAGCTCCAACTGGCTATTCCGGATCAGAGAGCCAGAACACTTTCGCGACGATGGGGTTTTATCGCGTTGATGGTGGATGGCGACGAGGAACTGCCGAACTGGAGCTGGGTTTGGTTGGAGGCGCAGGAGGAGGCCGGAGGCCGGGAAGTAGAAGGCAATGCTGTACGTACGTGCCGTGCGGACGCTTGCGTGAGATTGATCGATAAGAGCATCTATAGCCGAACATCTCAAATTCTTATGAAATGTTTGGTCACTGATCGGTCATGAAATTTTGACCCAGCCAGATGCCTCAAACGGGTCTCAGACGATCCGAACTGACCGGCACCCCTCATATATAACTTAACAACCTGTTTGATTGGGGGGAAGTAAAACTGGGGAATGGGAATTGAGACAGCATGAGACTGAAAATCCCTTGTATGGTTCAAGGGCAGAGGAGTTTAGGAGGGAAGGGGATGGGGAATTGAGGGGGACAACTCCCCCGTATCTCTTCCCTGGGGGAGGCCTGGTAATTCATCTGGGGAAAGGAAATTGACGAATGAGAAAAACTGTTACGTTCGTTTTGCATGTCCCACACGAAAAAATCCATGAAAATCATCGTCAATCCTTGTTAAATAAGCCTTCAACAGCTTACAGACCTGCTGGTATAAGAGGAGACGCCAACAAGTTCTGGTTCCTTGCAGCTTTTCCCATCATTGATCCAGATGTATTCCATTGTCTATTTTCATTTTTCTCCCTTCACCTGACACATATCAATTTGTTTCATTTTGCTCACTCCCTTTGCTTGCAGATCGTGAACAAGAGACATCAAAAGGCCATGGGTGGCTAGCGATCCTTTGGTTTGTTCCCTTTTATCCTGTTTGTTGACATGAGGGAGCATATGATTTATTTATTTAAATATTAATTTCTTATCAAATTCCCAAAAGCAATTCCCAACCAGCACCAAACGTGGGATTGGGACTAATAGTCCACTTCCCAAGTCTAATCCCTCTGTAAACTCCCTTTTATAAACTCCCGTTCCCTTTTTCTCAAATTACCAAACAGGCTGTAAATATGGAGCAGATATGGGGGTGTCTGCTCGCCACGTCGGACTGACGTTAGAGGCCCACGCGGAATCGCCCGGAAACCTGGCGGTCCGAAGCTCGTCTCCTTCGTCAGGCTGATGTCGCCGCGTGGCGCCGCTCCGACGGGTCGCGTAGTGCCTAGCCGGTTATTTAAGTTACCACCGGCATCGAAACCCTATCCCTCCATATTTCCCTCCGCCCGTCCGCCATCGTTGCCGCCACTTTCCACTCCTCCTCCGCCATCACTAGTAGCCATGCCCCCATGTCGCCAGATAAGAGGCCACCCATTTCTATCGCCGGAGTGCCGGCTGCAGCTCCTTGAGCAGATCTGGGCAAGACGCGAAGGCCGGATTATCGCGGGGCTACCCTCGAATGCAATGGATCCGGAGGAGGAGTTGGGGGAGGATGAGGAGGGGGAGGAGGAGGACGACGAGGAGGATGTGGGGATACCGGAGACGAGGATCTGCAGGCGAAGCAGCAGGCATCCTCGATTCCCTCCGCCTGGAGTCGGATGCGGAGGCGAGACTGTGTCGCCGGCAGGAGATGGAGGCGCAGCACGCCTCAGAGGAGGAGGAGATGTTCTTCTATATGGATGAGGTCGAGCAGGAGGGGGAGGAGGAGCCAGAGCCCTCCTACGTGTCCGTCCATTCGGCGCCCGGCACTGATGTCGTGGGCTCCACGACGAAGATTAGGTAAGGTAGTACGTAGTATGTAATACATACTATTTCTTTTACATGTTTTTGGATTTAGGGTTCAAATATAAGACTTAGATGCAGAATGATTAATTCAAAGCGTGACCGATTAATGTCCATGAACGCATCTAATCGGGTGTTTGAAGGGCTGGAACTATAGCGGCTGTAGATGCTCTAAACAAGCACGTGTCGTCGTCGTTTGCCGTCATTCTTGAAAGGAGCGGATCAGTGGAGTGAACTCACGGCCTTCGGACGTGGGCTCAACCCGAGTCTCTAGCGGATAAGTACATACAGATACAGACAGCCTAGCTAGCTTGTAAGAGTAGTACGCACTACCCATCCGGCTTTCCGTGGAGCTAGTGGTGTGCATCACATGGGACGTTCGAGTTTCTCACGCTTCGTTTTTGTTTCAACACGTGGTTAGATGGTTAGAGGGTGATTGTATTCTTAGTACACGGCGGTTCAAGTCCTGATGCTCGTATTATTTTTGAATTTATTTCAAGATTTTCAGCGATGTGCTTTGTAAATCTCAAGATGATATGCCGGTTTAGTCTTTTAAAGGTGGTCATAGAGACATGATGTGCATTTATACATTCATAATGATGAGAGTATGGACGTACGTATAAGCGTTTGTATCTATACTATGTTAAAAAAAATCCTTCCCCACGTGGTGAGGACTGAGGTGAGGCGACCATAGCAAACAATCACAACGGCCGGCACCTAGGGCATGTACAATGGTTCTATCTTAAAAGTGTCACGTAGAATAAATAATAAGGTGGAGGAGAGAGAAATCATAAAAGAAGGCTTGTCTTATCTTATTTAAGAGAAGACAAGAGATGATCTCTTAGCACAATTTGTCTTATCATGTTTTTAAGAATAACTAATTATTGAAGATAAGCTTAAGAGATGACCCATTGTAGATATGTTTTTTGTCATCTTTAATTTACATGCAAAACTTAAGATAAAACTATCTTATCAATCATTATAGGCAACGCCAACTTGTGGGTCGCCAAATGAATGCATGCATGCCTATCCTCCAAGAAAACATTGGCGACGGCTTATGATCCACGGACCGGCGAGAGGGGAGCCGTGCGTGGCCGCGCAAGATCGGTGCGGGCTGCTTTCTCGCGTGTGAACAGCTGCAGTTTTCACTCGCCAAACTCCGGCCACAGATCTGCTAGCCGCGGCGCCCGGGGCAGCGGCTAGCATGCGATGCGATCATTGGTACGAGGATCCGAGCAGGCTAGGCTGATCATCGTGCTACTGATCGAGCAGGTGGAGACGGACGAGGAGGCATTGTGCCGTTTCACCTTTTGACCAATGACATGTGGCTTTACATGTTAGTGGCCGAACGGGACACTCCGTAGGAGCTGGTTTCTTTTTTTAACACAACATAAATGCAAACGCTCATACATACGTGCATACACTCACCTCTAACTATCCAACCACATGCGTCTTCAGAGCTGATTCGGCTAGACAATTTCCGCAAACCTCCTCGCGAACCCAAAATACAGGAAAAGGGACCAAAAACACATGAATTTCTTTTTTTTCTATGGGTGAAATACACACACATGAATTTCCTTTCCAATTCTCGCACTAGGTCACGACGCTTTTTTCCCGCGTCTGTTTTTTTAGAGAATAGGCATGCATACTCAAAAGCAGTGGCGATTCCACTAGGGAGGTTTTAATAGGCTTAAGCCTACCCTTCAAAATCATATTTAAGCTAAACATACCGCTTGACAAATATATTCTGATGCTTTACATGCAACAATTGCACTGCATTTGCTAATTAGACTTAGAAAATTTATGTTTTAAGCCTACCCTCCATGTCCTGCTAGATTCGCCACTGCTCAAAAGCAAATATTCATCATGTGTGTGTGTGTGTTACTAGTACTGCTACTATATTCGCCTATGGTTTTTTGGTGTGTGTGTGTGATGTTGCCTACAGAATCTTATACTACAAGTGAAAAAAAGACCCTGACCGACTGACTTGGGTTCGTACGTCGCTGGCCGTCATTCTTAAAAGCAGCGGAGTGGGGTGATTTCACGGCCTTCCGACGTGGGTTCCGGCGAGTCAACTTCAGAGAGATAGATACAGCTTCCTATCTAACCGGCCCGGCCGAGCTTTTCCTGGACTGTTGCGCATCACATGGCTCGGACAAGACGAAACCGATCGACGAGGACGGTAGAGTTCCTCACGCCTCGTTTTCGTGCCCCGGTTGAGTTCAGTGGATCGGATCAGAGGGGCACATCACACAGCCACGCTCGCATGCACGTGCGAACCTTGGCTTCAGAGCGGAAACGTAAAGTCGTAGACGGACGTGGCGAGGTCGTAGCTAGCGGACAATCGGAACAGGCGGCCGCGTATGTGGCGCCCTGCCGGCACCGTAACGCGAGCGTGTCTGACCTCCAAATCGAAAATTCTACAGGCACGGATCTTTACGGGGCTACACCGGACTCCTTCCATCTTACTGTTAATCTTCCGTCCTGATTTTCATGGGGTGAGGCCCGCTTCACCTCTTCTTTCCAATCACACCTTTCCACATCAGCACGCCCTGTAAACGTCCGTCGAATCTCTCCGTGCGTGTAGCAAAGCTCCCGCCAAATATGGCATGAAAACCCGGCGAGATATTGACAACGGCTTATATCTGTCTACTATTGATCGGCACGGCAAGCGAGAGCCGTGCCTGGCTGCGCAAGATCGATTGGTTGCGCGTTGCTTTCTCGCATGAACGACTGCAAAAAATTTGTTCGGCAGACTCCAACCAACTAATTTAAGATGAGACGCAACGTGTTGAGAGTTTTGCAGTTCGATTGAGAGTGCATGTTTGATTGACGGCGACTTTTGCAGTTTGATCGAGAGTGCATGCAGCGTCAGCACCGTGCATTAGAGCAAAAGAGAAACGGAAACGAAACGGCCCACCGATGCCGATCACAACTGAACACAAAAAGGGCATGGGCAAAGAGGACCTCGCCGGTTTGGCCGGCCCAGAGAGCTCGTGGTGCAGTACGTTGTACCTGGGGTGGCGGCGGAACGGAGGGCACGGCGCGGCGCGACAGGAATGGCGCGGGAGTGCGTGCAGTGCAGTTCCGGAGAAGCGACGGGTGGCCAGGATGATAGATACTCCCTCTGTCTTATAATATAAGAGTGTTTTTGACAGTACCATAATACAAGAGCATTTCTGACACTACTAATGTCAAAAACGCCCTTGTATTATGGGACGGAGGGAGTATGCCGGTAGGCGGAGAGAGGAGGGCAGAGGTGGCCAGCGGGAGAGTGGCGCGACTATGACACGAATGGCCAGGGATTTTGTGTCTAATACGCACGTGATGGGTCGAAGAGTATGTGCGGTGGGGCACAACCGGCGATGAGGGCCTTCTGTTTTCAAACGGTTGTGTGTTGTTCTTCTTAGGCCCGGCACACTTGTTGCAACCGACAGTGGCTTTTTAGAGTTAATAACTTTATTATTTTTCGTTTGTTTTTTTCTTGAGAAATCCTTTTTCTTTGATGCGGTTTGCATTCATCTCAAATAGTTCAACACTTTACAACCGTGCTCACTCAACTCTACACTCTACCTTCGTTAAAGATTCAGGAACACCATTTTCTTCCTTTATCGGCTTTGCTAACCCTTACCATCAGCCACCAGACGTATCAGATCATGTTTGATATTGCTGATTTTGTATTTGTCATGGTGCGGTGGCGGACCCAGAAATAAAATGAAGGGTGTGCATACTTAAAAAATAAGGTCTATTTCAATTAGTTTAGATGGGCCTCGAAAATCAGCTAATTATTACATGGTAAAAAATGTTTCACAAAATTTTGGGTGTGCTATGACACACATGGCACACCCGCTGGGTACGCCACTATCATGATGTGTTCCCTTCAGGGAACAAATTCACATTCACTTTCAGTGATCACCGGCTTCTCCAACACACTCTCCGAGCTTGATTAGGCCATGCACAATGGGGGGTGCTTCAACAGAAAAAAGGTTCTTCTAGGATGCTTAGCATAGGTGCATATAAAGAGGCATGGAAGCAAACTTTGGCTCCTGGTGCTAGCCGGTGCTTGCCCTTCGTGAAACTGCAGTTAGCTCTGATCTATCCTAATCAAAACAATTCAAGCATCCGCATAAAGCACCTAGTGATGCAAGTTACAAAAAGTTATGAGAAGCATATTTTGTCTCTCTCTCTCTTTAAGCACTGGCATTGTACATGGCCTTAAGGCCCTCTACACAGGTGATCACTTGAGCAGCTCCTGTGCCCGAGCAAGTATTCAGTTTGAACCCTAACACAAAGGAATGGAGTGCTTGCGTGCGTGTGCCCATGCATTGGTGTGTGATTGTGGTTCTGGGGAGATGGGTGGCTAGGGTTAGTAGATATATCAATCGGTGGCGAGAGCTAGAAGGTGACCTGGAGAAGAGCGGCATGCTTTAGACAAAAATAGCTAGAGATTTGGATTTAGTACACTAGGTATTTAACCATGAGGGTGGATGGCAACGATGATGATGACGAGTGATGGAGTTGAGAGTTGGGATGGAAGCATAGCGCAACACGGGACACACGGGGGTGATGACAACCAGAGGTACAACTATTAGGCTCGGCATACTTTGAAAGATCGTGGATGTCGCCTAGAGGGGGGGATGAATAGGCACTTTAAAATAATTGCGGTTTAGGCTTGAACAAATGCGGAATAAACCTAGCGGTTAATTTGTCAAACACAAAACCTACAACAACTAGGCTCACCTATGTGCACCAACAACTTATACTAAGCAAGATAAACAACTATGTGATAGCAAGATATATGACAAGAAACAATATGGCTATCACAAAGTAAGTGCATAAGTAAAGGGCTCGGGTAAGAGATAACCGAGGCACGAGGAGACGACGATGTATCCCGAAGTTCACACCCTTGCGGATGCTAATCTCCGTTTGGAGCGGTGTGGAGGCACAATGCTCCCCAAGAAGCCACTAGGGCCACAGTAATCTCCTCACACTCTCGCACAATGCAAGATGCCGTGATTCCACTAAGGGACCCTTGAGGGCGGTCACCGAACCCGTACAAATGGCAACCCTTGGGGGCGGTCACCGAACCCGTACACTTTGGCAACCCTTGGGGGCGGTCACCGGTACCCGTCAAATTGCCCGGGGCGATCTCCACAACCTAATTGGAGACCCCGACGCTTGCCCGGAGCTTTGCACCACAATGATTGAGCTCCGAACACCAACAACCGTCTAGGGTGCCCAAGCACCCAAGAGGAACAAGCTCAAAGGTACCAAGCACCGAAGAGTAATAAGCTTCTCAACTTGTAACTTCCATGTATCACGTGGAGAACTCAAACCGATGCACCAAATGCAATGGCAAGGGCACACGGAGTGCCCAAGTCCTTCTCTCTCAAATCCCACCGAAGCAACTAATGCTAGGGAGGAAAATGAGAGGAAGAACAAGAAAGAGAACACAAAGAACTCCAAGATCTAGATCCAAGGGGTTCCCCTCACATAGAGGAGAAAGTGATTGGTGGAAATGTGGATCTAGATCTTCTCTCTCTTTTCCCTCAAAAACTAGCAAGAAACCATGGAGGAATTGAGAGTTAGCAAGCTCGAAGAAGGTCAACAATGGGGGAAGAACACGAGCTCAAAGGATAAGGTTCATTGGGGAAGAAGACCCCCTTTTATAGGAGGGGGGAAATCCAACCGTTATGTGCTCAGCCCGCACACGAGCGGTACTACCGCTCCGTGAGCGATACTACCGCTCAGGCGGAAGAAACAAGGAAAAGGAGCAACAAAATATGAACCTTGGGGCGGTAGTACCGTAGGAGACAGCGGTACTACCGCTGGGTTAGGCGGTACTACCGCACCCTTTGGCGGTACTGCCGCGCAGAACGAAGGGTAAAGGGAAAGAGGGAATCGGGCGGTACTACCGTGGCGGAAGGGCGGTACAGCCGCTAAGGAGCGGTACTGCCGCACTACTGCCGCAGGGAGGTACCGCACAATCCGACACAGATAAAGACCCCTCGAATCGACGCGGTAGGGACCTGGTAAGCCAATGGTAGTACTGCTGCGGAGTCACCGCCGGTACTACCGCTGCGGAGCGGTACTGCCGCTTGTGACTCCTCAGCGGTACTACCGCTGGGTACCACGGTACTACCGCTGGGACCCTGACAAAAACCACACTCAAAAAAACCAGAACTGCCATAACTTCTGCATATGAGCTCCGAATTGAGCAAACTCAAACTTGTTGGAAACAAGACGACGAGTAGCATCAAAACAACGACTGGTTATAGTAAGAAGAGACAGGGGAGGTATGCCTAACAAAAAGAGGAGTGGAACCTCCAACCGAGAAGAACCGGCAAAACCTCCAACACCGAAAACATCATAGAAGATGCAAACGAACTCCGTTTTCGATGAACTCAAGCTCGTCAACAAGATGACCGTAAGCTCTAAGACTCATAAAGAGAACCAAACAAGAACCAAGAAATATGATGCAAGGATGCAATGGTTTGAGCTCTCAACGAATGATACGATCAAGCTACTCATCGAGAGCCCCCCTTGATAGTACGTCAATCGATCTTATAACCCGGTCTCCCAACTACCATCATGAGACCGGTAAAATAGAAAACCTATCAAGGGCAAACCTTTGCCTTGCACATGGTCCACTTGAGCTAGATGATGACGATCTTGACTTCCTCAAGTTGGAGTACCTTTCTTGATTGTGTTGGCTCGATGAAGACTAGTTGATTGCTCCCCCATACTCCACTATGGGTGAGCCACTCTTCCGCACATCTTCACAAGTCCATTGTCACCACAAAGGACGGCAAGCTTCAGGCATTTGATCTCTTCGTGATGCTCCACTTGAACTTGCACACCGCAACCTAACCTCACAAAGAACCCTCATGAAGACCATGGGTTAGTACACAAAGCGTAATTGACAATGCTTACCATACCATGGGATCACTTGATCCCTCTCGGTACATCCTCTACGCTTTGTGGGTTGGTCAACTTGATTCACTCTTTGACTTAGTCTTGATCAACCTCTCACAAGACTACTCTTTAGGTAATTCCTTGAATAGCACCTTGGTCGACACAAACTCTTCTTGAAACCAACACATGTACTTCAAGAAAAGCCTATGGACAAAAACCTTCAAATATAACTCAAGGCAACCATTAGTCCATAGATATTGTCATCAATGACCAAAACCAAACATGGGGGCACCGCATGTTCTTTCATACTTGTTGCAAGATCAATTTAATTGCATTGCAACTTTACTTTTTCTATAGTTAACTTTATTTTCTTTTTGAAATTTTTACGAGAAATCCTTTTTCTTTTGAGGAGTTTGTTTTTTCAAAATCAGGATTGTATTCATCTTAAATTGTTCAACCCATAACAGTCATGCCCACTCAAATCTCCACATGTGCTCTACCTTTGTTGAAGTCCCAGCCTCTTCATTTCTTTTTATTGACCTTTGCGAATACTTTTGCCACCGGAGTTGTGGCCACCAGATGTATCATATCATGTTTGTTATCGTTGATTTTTTATTTAACTTGTTGTCTTATCTTTGGGGAACAATTTTCACATTCTCTTTCAGTGCACTGGCATATCTGGCACATTGAAATCTTGAATAAGACCTTATATGTCACATAACATCATGTCCATCATGATTGGGAATTGCCACTGTCGTGTGGCATTAGCCTTCACTGCATGAAGCTTACGATTAGAATACCATTAAAAAAAGAACTTCACGTCATAATATCTTCCCGGAGAAAAGTTTGATTCCATATTTTTATTATATAAAATAGACATGGAGATATGATAATATAGACTTCTAGCGAACATAATGTTTTTAAAAATCCTAAAGGTGTTTTTTGGCAAATACTTCGATTCTTCAAAGTATGCGTGGCATGATTGGCCACATCATATGTAGCTTAACTTCGGTACGACCTAATAATATGGTTTGGAATCCTAAAGGGAGCGAAGAGAAGATCTTGATTCCCATCTTTTTCTTCTTCTTTTAATCAAGTATTTGATTTGGGCAAGGAAAAATATGAGTATAGCACTCTCATTGTGAGAGCTGATGTCACGCACAAGTTTAGAGAGCTACACAGGACCAATAACATTAACATCAAGAAGTATAGTGAACATAAGGGCGGTGGGGCTAAACACGCTGCTAAAGTGTCTAGCTCTTTGGTGTTTAGCATTATTAATTCGGGGTGTCTCTTAGGCTGGTCGTAATGGAAAGTATCATATACTAGTATCATGTATATGATACTAGTGTATGATATTACATCCGTAGTGCATAGTATCATATGTTAGTATCATAGATGACTTCATTTATTAGCATGCATGACACATAGGTGGTGTTTGGTTCTCTAGTCCTAGGACTTTTTCTAGTCCCAACTAAAAAGTCCCTAGTCCCTAAAAGTCTCTCCCTGTTTGTTTCCAGAGACTAAAAAGTCCCTAGTCCCTTCCTAGAGGTTATTAAATGACCATGTTGCCCCTAGTATATAGAAAAATAACAATCAAACAACACCATGGGGTGGCGGGCCAATGGGTGCATGAAGGGGCATTGTTGGAAAAGTCCCAAAAAGACTCTCCTTGAGAGTCTTCTTCATTTAGTCCCAAATGCCTAGTTTAGTCCCTAAAAAGTCACACCCCCCCCCCCCCCCCCCCCCCCGTTTGGTAAAAAAGTCTCTAAGAGAAACTTTTTCTAGTCCCTACACAAAAAAGTCCCTGGAAACAAACACCCCCATAGTAGCACAACATTTAATATGATACGGTATCATAATATGATACTCAACCCTCTCTTTCTTCATTTAATTCTATGCCACCTCATCAAATTTGTCTAGTTGGCATGCATAATACTATCTATGATACTCCCATTACAACTAGCCTAATGGTGGAGTAATGGTTTTCACCTTGGTTTCCGCATATTAATCGGGCAACTCCTTTTTTTTAATAAATTAAAGCCCTAAGTGACACCATTTCGAAAAAATGGGGGTGTTGCTTGGCTTAATTACAAATATGACTACTATTTTCTTCTATAAAATACATCAAGGCATAAGCTTTTAAATTTTTGTAGAGAAAGGCCAAGCTGCCAAGCTTTATAAAGCTTTTCACAATTTTTTAAAGATACAAGTAAGTACAGAAAAAAGATAATGTACTTATATAACACGACTGCACCCCCTTGGAGTGTGTCGTTTTCATACGCCGTGGCAGGAGCACACAACAACACATGGAACTATCCCCATCCGAGATGACGGCGAGCTCTCAACTTCCCTGCACATATAGACGTCGTTGATCGGATAGACCGTCGCAATCCTTCCCCACCACTAGCTAGCTAGAAAAGCGAGTAAAATGCTTGTGTATGTCGTAACAATGAGAATATTGATCATTTATTCTTGCAATTTTCAGCTGCTAGACTTATTTGGAGTCTTTTAAAATGTGTTTTTGATTTGCAATATACTCCTGATAGCCCATCTGAATGCTTTGGGAGGTGGATTAAGGGCTTCCCAAAAGATGATAGTAGCCCATCTGAATGCTTTGGGAGGTGGATTAAGGGCTTCCCAAAAGATGATAGAAGGCTAGTGTTGGTTGGCATTATATCTGATCATATGACTGTGGTCAAGATGTCGTGTTCCTCGATAATGAGCTGGTCTATATTTTTTAGATAAATGAGGCAAGACAAAAACTACTAATATTGGGGGCAAAGCTAATGGAGCGGGTGGCGAGCCAAGTGTTCCGGGCGTCCCAGGGCTGGAGACCAGGGGTGTTGCGCATTGGCGGTGGATGAAGATGATGAATCATTACTCTGAATACCTCCTTCTTGCATATGATTTGGTGATGTTGTCTAAGAGCGTCTCCAACAGGCGCTTCAAAACTGTCTCACGCGCTAAAATCAGCGTTTTTGTGCGCCGGAAACAAAAACAGCGCTTGAACAGTCGCTGTAAAGTAGAGCGCTCTCATAAACTTTAGCGCCCGGGTGTGCGCACGGGCCGCGGGCTGCAAATTTGGGGCGCCGGATTGTGCACGCAGGCTGCTGCAGGTGGGGCCGCCAGTTTGGGCGCCGTGTTTTTGTGTATTTCGAAAATCTCTTCATTGCTTCCACGCGCAAAAAACTATTTTGGCGCTTTAAAAGAATTATAATGCGTCTGTTGAAGATGCTTTAATAGTTGAGTTTTTTTCCTGTTTGTGTTGCTCCGGTACCGGTAGTTTGTTTGTCGTGAATTTGACTTGGTCTATTTTGTCGGCTGTAGTTTGGAAGTTTGAAGGTTTTAGCCGATATAATCATCGAACCCCAGCGATGCAAGCCGGTAGCGCTTCCGTCTGAAACTTTAGTTTAAATTTTTTAGCAGTTTGCAGTCGTTAAAGACCAAATGGTTTTTTTATATAAAAATGAAAGGGTCGGCCTCTCTTTGACGAAAATATAGTTAGAGAAAGCGAGTTGATTGAACTGTGGCGTCGTTAATGGGTGCTGCAATGGCACACGGCGAGCACGTCAATCTCAAAGGACGGGCGGTCTAAAAATCTGGGCTTTCACACTGACGTGGACTTTATGGCACGGATTTTTTTAATATAGTACAAATGCAGACGCTTATACATACGTATATAATTATTTTCATAAATGTACACACGCACCATATTCTTTTGAGCATATTTGAGAGATTAAGCCGGCACATCAACTCGATATTGATGAAGTCGTCATAGACGTCTTCGTGGTCGACAGGAAGTCTCCTTCTACTAAACACAATTTGCTAAGAGACCTGTAATAAATACAAGAAAATACGAGCATCAGTGTTAAGTTTAGGACTTGAATCTAGCAGATTAGGAATACATCCTCCTCCTAATCATTCAACCACCACAAGTTGGTTTGTTTGGGTGCAGGAATGGAGGTTGGTGTTTCTAATTTCTTACGTTTTCGTTGCCATGCTTTTGCTCCAGATCAGCGGATCAGATCCGTGGCATGGACGACCGTGTGGGGGCCTGGGGACCGGACGTCCCCGCGGACGTGGCAGACCACCACGATAGCCTCTCACGTGCATGCGACATGGCATTGTTATCACGTACTACTCCCTTCATAAAAAAAGATAAGAACGTACGCATGAAGCGATAGTATATACAGCTAAGCAGAGAAGATTAACAATGCGGGCACCAAGCTACGTGGCGCAGGATCCGTATCATAACGTGCCGACTTGGCAAGCCACCACCTTTTCGCAAAAAATAAATAAATGATACGCACCACCTACAAAGAAATTTGGCAGGATGGATATTGACAATGGCTTATCTATCTCTGAAGAAACGGACGGCTAGCTTAGCTCAGGTAGTAAGTGTACATACTAAAAATGTTGCTTGTTTGCATGGGCCACTATAGATCAGAGCATGCACGCCACACGCAACCGGGTGGATTGATCGAAGGAAACGAGGGGGTGCGCCGCGGTGGCAGGCAGTGCGCAGGTTGCCGGTGACTCTCGCTCGCTTGCTGGCTCTCTCCATCGGAGGTTCGGCTCGGAGAGTACACGCGGACGGGTCGAGCTCATGACAGACAAGTACCAAATGGCAAATGCATGATTGGTCGATGGCGATTTATCTCGGCCAGAAAGGAGACGCCGAAAGGCAAAAGAGCCGTTCCCGTAAAAGGGAGAGGAATCGAATGTGCCTTGTGATTCTGCTCCATCGTGACAGAGATAGGCGAAAGAGACGAACCAACAAACCGATCCATCACCATACTCACACCCTCACTTTTTTCTTGAGGGAAGTACGCACACTCTCACGAGCAGTGTGCAAACGGGAGATAGGCCAAACCCAAATTTTAAACCCAATTTTTCTTTGTTTCCATTTTCCAAATTTTCGTTCATTTATTTTAGATTTATGTACTTTTTTTATTTATCATGAACTTCTTTTTCAAACTTGTGAAATTTTTTCTTGCAAATCCGTAAACTTTTCTTTTCGTATTTTCATGACCCCATTTCCAAATTTACCATCATTTTTGCGTTCATGATTTTTTGCAAACTCATGAACTTATTTGTATATCTTGAAATTTTGAAAATTCATGGTTTCTTTAAAAAAACTTGAACTTTTTTCAAATTCTCAAATTTGTTCAAAATTTTGAAAAGTCAATGGTCAACAACTTGGGAGTATTCATTTTTTTCGTAGATTTGTTTATCCAAAATGTTTTCTCTCTTGAAAAGTGCGACCAAATATCGAACATTTTCACCTGTAGATTTCTCATGATAAGATCTTTGAAATTAGATACCAAGTTAATAAGGTTTGATGAACTTTTTTCCCAAAAAAGGAAAATAAAAAAACAAATACAAAAAAATGGCAGCCAAACAACAAATACCAAAAAAGGCAGAGCCCGAAAGCACAGTTGTGGTTGTCACTTTTTTTAAGCACAATTTATGTTTTTTTTGCGAAAAACATAGGTTATGCTCACGGAAGAACAACCATGCTTCTTTTTTTAGAAGCACTCATGGAATCGTAAATTTGCTTCTCGTAGAAGCATATGTTGTGTTTTTTTGAAAAACTTTCAGTCTATTCATCTTCAATGATGTTAGTATAATGAACACCAGAATAATAAAAATTGCTTCTAGCGGAACCAAATCTGTATTTCCACGAGAAACACAACAATGCTTTTTCATGAAAGCGTGGACTGCGTGTTTTTTTAGAAGCATAACTATGCTTTGTCCAAAACCTTCAGATACTACTCCCTCCGTCCGAAAATACTCGTCGAAGAAATGGATGCATCTAGACATATTTTAGTTCTAGATACATCTATTTTTATCAATTTCTCCGACAAAAATTTTCAGACGGAGGGGGTATTTAAACCCAAAAACGCGTATAGTAAAATAAAAAAAACTGAAATTCAGAGGGAATTCCCAGCATGTGACATGTGACGTCGGCTGGACGCATCACTTGACGTGCTCAGGCCAGAGAAGTGACCCTTGTGGTAGTCCCCAAGAGATAAAAGTTGGTTAAAAAAATTGAGACAAGATAACAGTTGGTTAATTGCTCCAGAGGTTTCTGATTTCTTGTGCATTCTGACACAGACATGTCCACACAAGTAGAGGCCCATTAGAAGAGGCTCTGGAGGAACATTTGCTGCTCTGTGGGCTTTATCAGCTCAGCGGAATGGAACGACAAGCCCACAACAGAAGAAGAAACACCCCCATTCGGGTGCGGCCCAGGAAAGCACCACAAACCCCACAGCCACTCTCTCCACCGCTAAGCCGCCGCCCTTCTCGCCCCCGCCGCCGCCCCCGGGCCGCCGCCGCAGCCATGCTCCCGCTCGCCCGCACGGCCCTCCGCCGCCTCGGCCCCGCGGCCGCGGGGGACGGCTCCCTCCCCGCCCGCCTCCTCCTCCTCGCGCCGCTCGCCTCCAAGCCGTCGTCGTCCACGCCGCCGGAGTACCAGATGCCGTCGGTGACGTGGGGCGTTATCCAGGGCCGCAGGGAGCGGCTCGTGTCCCGCGTGCTCGCCCTCGACTTCCTCCGCTCGGCCGGCGTCACCGACCCGGCGGGCGAGCTGGAGGCCGTGGAGCTCCCCTCCTCCCTCGACGTGCTGCAGGAGCGCCTCGACTTCCTCCTCCGCCTCGGCCTCTCCACCGACGACCTCTCCGCCTACCCGTTCCTCCTCGCCTGCTCCCTCCGCAAGAACGTCATCCCCGTCCTCTCCTACCTCGAGAAGCTCGGGGTCACGCGCGCGCGCCTCGCCGCCTTCGTCCGCGCCTACCCGGCCTGCCTCCACGCCTCCGTCGCCGTCGACCTCGCCCCCATCGTCAAGGCGCTCCGCGGCCTCGACGTCGACCGCCAGGACATCCCCCGCGTCCTCGAGCGCTACCCCGACGTGCTCGGTCTCAAGCCCGACGGCACCATCAGCACCTCCGTCGCCTACCTCGTCGGCATCGTCGGCGTCGCGCCGCGTGACATCGGTCCCATGGTGACGCACTATCCTTTCTTCCTCAGCATGCGTGTTGGCACCACGATCAAGCCGTTCTGCGATTACATCACATCTCTCGGGCTGCCGATGCGGATTCTCGCCAGGATTATTGAGAAGCGGCCGTACATTCTTGGATATGATCTCGAGGAGACGGTCAAACCAAATGTCGAGGCATTACTCAGCTTCGGCATTCGGAAGGAGGTGCTGCCACTCATGATTGCACAGTACCCATCCATTCTTGGATTGCCCCTGAAAGTGAAGCTAGCGGCACAGCAATACTTCTTCAACCTGAAGCTCAAAATGGACCCTGATGGGTTTGCCCGAGCTGTCGAGAAACTGCCGCAGCTCGTGAGCTTGCATCAGAATGTGATACTGAAGCCCGTGGAGTTCCTCCGCGGCCGGGGGATCACCGATGATGATATTGGGCGTATGTTGATCCGGTGCCCCCAGATTCTTTTGCTGCGGAACGAGCTCATGAAGAACAGCTTTTACTTCTTCAAGAGCGAGTTGAAGCGGCCAATAAGTGAGCTTCTGGAGTACCCAGAGTATTTTACATACAGCTTGGAGTCGAGGATTAAGCCTAGGTACATGAGAGTGGCAAGCAAGGGGATCAGATGTAGCTTGGATTGGTTTCTGAACTGCAGTGATCAGAGGTTTGAGGAAAGGATGCGAGGGGATTTTATTGAAGGGGATGCACCAGGTCCTTCGTTTACAATGGGCGGGAAGCTTCAGATGTCTGGGAACCAGTTAGTATCGGATGATGATAATGAGGAAAGCGACGATGAGGTGCTATATAGGCGGACCGTCATGCTCTAGTGAGTATAACTGCTTCTTGTTGCTGACCTGTTGTAGCTTTCCATCAGTCTAATGAGTTTATTGACAAATTACTAAAAATGGTCATATCTGTTTCAGATTTGGTGGAAGCTAATCCAAAAGGTCTTCCACATGCGTTTGGGATAGCATCATATAAGCAAGTGAGTTTGAGTTTGCATGTTTTTACATGTCGAGCGGTATCTATTCTAGCTCTGGTATTCTTCAAAGGAAATAGGAATGATATATTTACTGATACCAGTATTCCAAATTAGCGATGAAGAACATTCAACTTGTCTCATTTTCCAAGCATAAACAGCCACAAATTTTTTAAGCAGTTTCATGCTACTCTGGTAAGCTAGAAGCAGAGGGGCACTGTTGCAAGGAATAAGTAAGAACTGAAGGGTTACTACTTATTGAACTGCAGCCAGAAATGTGTAGGTAACAGTAAGTAGTTTTTGGTAGATGCTCCTTGAGAAATTACAGGGACGAGACGGAACGAAATGTCCTGTGTCAACACACTTGATGCCATTTTGGAGGCATGGTAGATCTCAATAGTTCTATGTCTGCGCAGTAGAAAACAGTCAAAGTAGTAATATTCGTAATAACCTTGTAACTTATGATTTACTTCTCAAGTCTTAAAAGTTAATTCTAGCTGTTTTATTTTGTTCATCACTCCAGGCTTGTAAGTATATTGTTGGTTGTCTTCGTTTGGAATCGGAATTGGTTAAGTGTCCAAGCACCCTCACATTATTGATGAGTGCTCTGTTGCCACCAGCCGCAACCGGAGGTCGCTGGGGTGCTGGCCTAAGCGATGTCGGTCTTTGACCGCGCCAGATGTACTCAGGTACATCCTCTGATTGTTCCCCGTGAAGGATGAAAGCGGGACACCTGTACATAATTTTAAAGCGGGTGATCGGTGAATTGCTCAAGCGAATGGACACGATGAATTAGTGATGAATTTTTTTCCCGCTGCAAAGAAATGCTACTAGTTGATTGTTGCAGTAGTTGATTTTTGGTACTCTATCTAGGACAGGGTGTGATCACACAATAGGTTCAGATCTTTGTACTAACTTTTAGTACTGCCATTATGTACTGTCTGTAACTCAAATACTCAGCATAACAGAACTTTTGCCTGACGCGAAGTTCATGCCAAATCTTATTTGAATCTGAAACAAAGGCGCGTAGGGTGCCAAGCCATGATGACATAGCTATATATCCGAGCATTTCTTCTGCAGTCTGCAACGTTGCGTATTTTCTCCACCATTTCCCTGTCTGAGCTGGAGCGATGAATCAGATCCATTCTTCCTTCTTTTTCGAGATGACGGATCAGATTCATTGACCGGTCACTCAGCATGTTAATCAGGTCACCAGATTAGCGCCGAGGTCATCAGATTAGAGCCGAAATCACATCAAAACCACGAGCTAATTTAAGGCAGGTCTTCAGGCTACGAACTGATGACCTCTTTGCGTACAAAAGTTTTCCCTGCTCGGAATGTTGGTGAATGACAAGAGGACACAAACAAAGAAACGCATCTTCGATCTGCTTTTAACATTTTCTCGTTAACGTTGCGGACGGACCACTTTGAAGCACGTTTCCTCCGTCCATTGATGGCCAGCATCGGTTCTTGTTCCAGATCGATCGCCGTCTGGGCTTGGCTTGCATTGCCCACAATCCAACCATGCAATGTTGAGCATCGTTCATGGGGTGGCAGATCTGTTTGGGTAGAAATTCAACTAGTAACTGTTTTGTGTTAATCTGGCATCTTTTTGTTCCCTATTAAGTTGTGACTACTAAGTTCCCGTTTCCAACGTAGGAAGTAATAAAAATGAAAAATAGATGGCATGCAACCTGATTTCCTACCGGAATCTAAAACAGGGCAATACTCCAAGAACGTGTTTGGTTACATTCGCAATGGAGCCTGCCCCAGTGGAGCCTGTTTAAGATTCGCAATGGAGCCTGTTTAAGGGTATACAGACTCTGGGTATTCTGCATGTCGTTTGGTTGCCTGCATTTGGACCAACTTCCATCCTCCCCGTAGTGTAAATTGCACTAGGCCGAGTCTGCATATGCAAAAACGGCCGATCTGAATGTTCTTGGCGGGCCTAACCAAGAGCGCTTTAAGTTCCGTGCAAGCCAGGCAAGCAAACAACTCAGTACTTAGCCCGCCAAAGCCTGGTTGGGCTTGATGCAGCCTTACCAAACGCGTCTCAGTACTCTCGTTTGGATACCACACATTAAAAACACATGAATTTTGAACACAAGGAGAAGAAACACATGAGGTAAAGGCCACATGGCTGTTTTCCTCCAAAATTTGAATGGATTGCCACATTTCACAGGAATTTCGTCGAAATCTTGGCCAGACATTCTTTGTTCCAAACAGCCCCACATGTGGAATTTTCCTACAGAAATTTAACCCTTCAACGATTTTTCTCTGTTTCAAAGGCGGCCTAGGTAGCCGAACAACATTGGCAACCAGGCTACAACAGCTAGCCAGCACGCAAAATGTCACTATAAAAACCCTTGGTCATGTGCTTGTACGACCCAGCGCTTCGCCGCCGGAACAATGGGAATGAACGGCGGGACAAGCGGGCGTCGACGGACGCAAGCAGCCGTCGCCGTGGTGCTCGCTCTAGCTACGCTAGCAGCAGTTGCTGCAGCCGGAGAGCAACAGGAGGCGACGGCCTCCAGCGTTGTCGGCGGCAATGTCACGGTCGTCTCGTCGACGGAGGCGTCAGGCCTGAACGTCACCGCCATCTGCTCGTCGACGCCGTACCCGGCCGCGTGCCGGACGGCGCTGTCCTCGTATGCGTCGGGGGCGGCCAAGGACCCCTTCGCGGCCTCCGTGCAGTTCGCCATGGCCCGTGCCGCGTCGGCGCGCGCGCTGGCGCGCAACCTCTCGTCAGCGTCGTCCGATCGCCGTGGCGCGGTGCCGCCCTCGGGCATGGACGACTGCGCCGAGCTGCTCGACGTCAGCCACGGCCAGCTCGGCGACGCGCTCGCGGCCGGCTCCGCGCACGACGCGACCACATGGCTCAGCGCCGCGCTCACGAACCAGGACACCTGCGCCGACAGCCTCGACGCCGTGCCGGCCTCCTCCGGGCGCGAGAGCGTGCGCCGGAGGGTCGGCGCGCTCGCGGAGTTCATCAGCACCGCCCTGGCGCTGCACGCCAAGCTCAAGGGCGGGAGCGCGACGCCACCGCCACCCCCCGCGCCCAACCGGACGTTCCCGTCCTGGGTCTCTGACCACGACAGGAAGCTCCTGGAGTCCGCCGCGGGCGGCGTGACGCCGGACGCCGTGGTGGCGCTGGACGGCAGCGGGACGCACGGGACCATCGGCGACGCGATCGACGCCGTGACGGCGGCGGCAATGCCGCCGGTGGGCTCCTCCAAGGCGGGCGTCGGAGCAGGCAGGAAGGTGATCTACGTGAAGGCCGGGCGGTACGAGGAGAGCGTGCGGATCTCGAGCACGCAGAGGAACGTGATGCTGATGGGCGACGGCAAGGGGAAGACGGTCATCGTCGGCCACAGGAGTGCCGCCGACGGCTACACCACCTACGCCTCCGCCACTGTCGGTACGTACGTGCTACGGTGCTAGCATACGTATTTGATGTGCATGCCCCATGGTGAAATCAAGGACCACTGCTACAAAAAGTAACAGATAAAATTTGGTTGCAACGTTTTCTTGGCCTAGCTACTCCCTCCATCCGTATATATAAGGCACAATGCATTTTTTGAAACTGCCTTTGATCATTGATAAGATTAACATTATATGAGATGTATAATATAAAAATTATATCATGAAAAGCTCCTTTCACGTACTAATTTGACGGTATGCTTTGTAACTTGCATGTTATATACTTATTGATTTAATATGTGGTCAGATTAGTCTTAGAAAACACATTAGACCGTATATATATTGATAGAGGGAGTATGTTCTTGCAGAAGAAATTACTACATACCCTACCATCACAGCATCATCCAAGCAAAAGCTAAAGCCCAAAAATATAGCAGCTGGCCACTACAGTCGCCTGTACCCTCCAAACATAATGGGACAAGCAACCCAAATATGCCCATGTCAGTACTTCCATTTGGTCTTTAGATCCATACACTTTCCACCACTTTATATCCACCATCTCGTCCGCAATATGTTGCACTATCAATAGATCCTATGTATGGGGAACCGTCAAATGTAACGATAGCGATGTTTCACTTGCCAATGTCACTCACATGCATCTTTTCCAATACTCGCTAACGCGTTTAATGTGGTCGTGTGTGCATGGCAGCTGCAATGGGCTCGGGCTTCATAGCCAAGGGCCTGACCATCATCAACGACGCCGGGCCGGGCAAGGGCCAGGCGGTGGCGCTGCGGGTCGGTGGCGACCTCTCCGTTGTGTACCAATGCGACATCGAGGCATACCAGGACACACTCTACACGCACTCCAATCGCCAGTTCTATGCCGAGGACGGCATCTCTGGCACGGTGGACTTCATCTTCGGCAACTCCGCGGTGGTCATCCAAAACTGCGATATCCATCCCCGAAAGCCCCGCCAGGGCCAGAAGGACACGATCACGGCCCAGGGCCGGACCGACCCAAACCAAAACACCGGCATCTCCATCCACAAGTGCCGGATCGCCGCCGCGTCGGACCTAGGTGGCACGAAGGTATATCTGGGCCGTCCGTGGAAGGCGTACTCGCGGACTGTCGTGATGCAGAGCTCTCTCGACCGCTCGATCACCCCGGCCGGGTGGCTGGAGTGGTCGGGCCAGTTCGCACTCAGCACGTTGTACTACGGGGAGTATGGGAACACCGGGCCTGGCGCTGGGACAAGCGGCCGGGTGAAGTGGGGTGGAGTGCACACGTCACTGTCCACCGTGGAGGCCACGCAGTTCACGGTGAGGGATTTTATCTTGGGAGACTCATGGTTGGGTGACACCGGAGTGAGCTACACTTCAGGGCTATGATTAAGGTGGTGTCATGGAGTCTGTGGTCTACTGATAAACTTGAAAAATGGAACCAGATCACATGTAAGGACTGGATTGGTAACAATAAGATGGAAGCTAGTGAGCTGCCATGCTAGCCTAGCTACCTGCTAACACATGACTTTCCAAGCTGTTGTTGTGCATGTCCCGTACTGAAATCTTATCGAGGCTTGTTATTCACAAAAAGACAACATTTAGAATCTTTTGCACACTGCATAAACGATGCTGAATGTAACCAACAATCAAGCTACAACTGCTCCCTCTGTCCTGAATTACTTGTCGCAGAAATAGATAGTAATGGGAGTATGATAGAAAGAACCAAACAAGAACCGAGGGCACGTTCAGCTTAATTACGCTTGTAGAATTACCCTCACATGCCTCAACACCTTACAAATAACTGCTCTTGCACAATCAGTTCATCAGTTCGTCATTTTGGAACTACCTCTCCCAAGAACGATAATTCTCGGGTTAAAAAGTAGCAAGAAAATACACCTTCAGAGCTGGTGTAATTAAAAACAACATTTTCATAGAATTTTAACTCATAATCTGAACTCTAGGGCAAATGCGTAACCGAAGACCTGCAATAACAATGGTTAGAAGTTGTTCTAGCAGAACAATGGGTAGATGTTTGAGAAGAAATCTGAATGAGGGGGCTCACCTGCCATTGGCTACGCATGGGTAGTTGATTTACTATAAAAAAATAAAGTGTAGTTCAAATTTGCACACACTTCTGGATCTTCTAAATAGCGGGGAATATGCCCTGAATTATCCCAGAAAGTTAACTTGATTTATCAGAAGCTTTTAAAATTTCCAGGGTAGTTCAAAAATTCTTCACACTAATCAGATTTCTTAGTCAATAATTATGTACTTTTTTGTCCTAGAATTTGGATTATGTGCCAAAATCCCTAAAGGTGAGTTTGTTTGTCCAACTCAGAGTACCGGTGTTGCCATCTTGAAAAATCTGAAGAATCGAAAGCTGGATGAAATCGGTGACCACAGTCCCTAGATGCTTGATTGGCAATTGACAACACCGTACATAACAGGAGCTCCAATCACCCATCGCTATCTCTGAACTTTCTTGCAAAAGAAAGAAAACAAGAGGTTATGTATATGGTATTGTTGGTTCCTTTTCATGAAAATTGTTTTGTTGGTTTGCTATAGTCAGGTGGGAGATAGAAAATTCTTTTCTTCTGAAAAGAAAATGCCGCCAGAAGTAACTGGCCTTCTTTTGTAGCCCAGGCTTGAACCTTGGCCCTTGTTGATAACATGGCATTTTCTTTCTACTATTTGCTCCCAAGATCACATGCACTAAAAACATGCACCAGTGTGAACGGTTAAAAAAAAATACTCCATCCGTCCAGAATATAAAAGCGTTTTTTACACTAGTTATGGGACGGAGGGAGTAATAGTGAAAGCGTTGTATGCCATTCTAACTTCTAAGGAGTGTTAAGGTTAACATGTGACTGTCGTGCAATGCTTGAAACAATCAGTGGAGAGAGATATCTGGCTAAATACCAGAAAATCAGCTTAGGCCGACGGCCTCATCTATGCCGACGGCCCTCGTCGGCATAGGTAGACCTATCCCGACGGCCTAGGACAGGCCATAGGCGTAGAAAAGCCGTCGGCATACATCTATCTATGCCGACGGGGCCGTCGGCATAGATGAGGCCGTCGAGACCGTTGGAGATACGCCTACGGGGCCCGTCGGCATAGCATAGGCCGTCGGCATAGCCCAGGCCCACCTACTCAGTCAGCGCTGACCGTTTGACGACGTTGAACCTACGCCGACGGGAGGTAACGGCGGCCGTCGGCATAGTGTTGCTGACATCACCGACCCGCGTCGTCGACACGTCATCGATCCGAGCGAGGGGGGGGGGGCGTTGTGTGGCAGAGATATGCCTACGGCATAGGCCTGGCCCATGCCCCTCTGCCACGTCATCGATCCGTGTGCCATGCCACGTCATCGATCCCTGGGACTGCAGTATGCGCATAGCTATGCGTATGCCGTCGGCATACATTTATTTTATTTTTACTTTATTTTAGTTTTTGTTTTTCCATAAGATAATTATGCCACCTTATCTAAAAAAACATACCCTGATGGTATATCGATTGCCCCCCGTTACGAACGTCGCTATCGCCGTGTCACGGAGGGGGGGAAACGGTCGACACGGAGGGAATTCTGGTTAGTGGGGGGATTCAGGGTATAGCTATGTCACCGAGACATCGCACATGTCCCGATGCATATGTGAAAGTGTTCAGGCATGCGTAGACGCCCGTCTTGGGGCTCCGCGGTGTGGCCCCCCCTCCACGCAAGGCAGTGCCGCCGTCACTTGGAGAGGGCCAAACCCCGGAGACGCGTGCCGCCTCTTCGGACATGCCACCACACCGTACGACATGTATGAGGTCCCGGTGCGACGCTCCGATGGCATTGCTACCCCCCAGGGCCCCCGTCCCGCCTAACCCTGTAGCGTTTGACCACGAGATCTAGCCCTTTGACTTTGCACGGACGGGCTTTGAGATGTGGACCTATCCACCCGGTTGTGTTAGGTCAGCCCATAGGAACACTTTGGAGCAACATCCGGGCTAGACCCACAGCAAGATCCCCTCCGTGTAGACCCGACACGTCCGTTTCCCCCTCCAGGTGCCGGTGGCGGCGCCGTCCGTGAGGGGGGCACACCCCGGAGACGCGTGCCGCCTCTTCGGACATGCCACCACACCACCCCGCATGTATGAGGTCCCGGTGCGACGCTCCGGTGGCATTGCTACCCCCAGGGCCCCCGTCCTGCCTAACCATGTAGCGTTTGACCGCGGGATCTAGCCCTTTGACTTTGCACGGACGGGCTTTGAGCAGTGGACCTATCCACCCGGTTGTGTTAGGTCAGCCCATAGGAACACTTTGGAGCAACATTCGGGCCAGACCCACAGCAATATCCCCTCCGTGTAGACCCAACGTGTCAATTTCCCCCCTCCAGGTGCCGGCGGCGGCGCCGTCCGTGAGGGGGGCACACCCCGGAGACGCGTGCCGCCTCTTCGGACATGCCGACACACCACCTCGCATGTATGAGGTCCCGATGCGACGCTCCGATGGCATTGCTACCCCCAGGGCCCCCGTCCCGCCTAACCCTGTAGAGTTTGACCACGGGATCTAGCCCTTTGACTTTGCACGGATGGGCTTTGACCAGTGGACCTCTCCACCCGGTTGTGTTAGGTCAGCCCATAGGAACACTTTGGAGCAACATCCGGGCCAGACCGGCCCACAGCCAGATCCCCTCCGTGTAGACCCGACGCGTTCGTTTTCCCCCTCCAGGTGCCGGCGGCGGCGCTGTCAGTGAGGGGGGGGGGCACACCCCGGAGACGCGTGCCGCCTCTTCAGACATGCCACTGTTGGGGAACGTAGCAATAATTCAAAAAAAATTTCCTACGTGTCACCAAGATCAATCTATGGAGAGACTAGCAACGAGAGAGAGGAGTGCATCTTCATACCCTTGAAGATCGCAACGCGGAAGCGTTACAAGAACGCAGTTGCTGGAGTCGTACACGCAGCGATTTAGATCACGGTCGATTCCGATCTAAGCGCTGAAACAACGGCGCCTCCGCGTTCAACACACGTACAGCCGGGTGACGTCTCCCGCGCCTTGATCCAGCAAGGGAGAGGGAGAGGTTGGGGAAGACTCCGTCCAGCAGCAGCATGACGGTGTGGTGGTGGTGGAGGAGCGCGGTACTCCAGCAGGGCTTCGCCAAGCACTACGAGAAGGAGGAGGAGGTATTGGAGGAGAGGGGGCTGCGCCAGGTGCAAGGTGCTAGCCGCCCTCCCACCCCTCCACTATTTATAGGTGGGGAGAGAGGGGGCCGGCCCCCCTAGATCCCATCTAGGGTTGGGGCGGCGGCCAAAGGGGGGGAGGAGTGCCTCCCAAGTCAAGTGGAGGCCCTCCCCTTTAGGGTTTCCCCTCTCCCATGTGCATGGGCCTTGGGGGGGCTGGTGCCCCTAGCCCATTAAGGCTAGGGAGCCCCCCTACAGCCCATGCTGTTGTATTGGACGTGGTGGAACATTTTCCGGACCTCCGGACCCCTCCGGAATCCTCCGGAACCTTCCGGAAGCTTCCCGGTACAATACCGGAAAAAATCAAACTTTTCCTGGAACCCGAACAACAACTTTCCATATATAAATCTTTACCTCCGGACCATTTCGAAACTCCTCGTGACGTCCGGGATCTCATCCGGGACTCCGAACAACATTCGGTAACCGCGTACATACTTTCCCTATAACCCTAGCGTCATCGAACCTTAAGTGTGTAGACCCTACGGGCTCGGGAATCATGCAGACATGACCGAGACATCTCTCTGGTCAATAACCAACAGCGGGATCTGGATACCCATGTTGGCTCCCACATGTTCCACGATGATCTCATCGGATGAACCACGATGTCAAGGATTCAGTCAATCCCGTATACAATTCCCTTTGTCTACCGGTATAGTACTTGCCCGAGATTCGATCGTCGGTATCCCGATACCTTGTTCAATCTCGTTACCGGCAAGTCTCTTTACTCGTTCCGTAACACATCACCCCGTGATCAACTCCTTGGTCACATTGTGCACATTATGATGATGTCCTACCGAGTGGGCCCAGAGATACCTCTCCATCACACGGAGTGACAAATCCCAGTCTCGATTCGTGCCAACCCAACAGACACTTTCAGAGATACCCGCAGTGCACCTTTATATCCACCCAGTTACGTTGTGACGTTTGGTACACCCAAAGCATTCCTACGGTATCCGGGAGTTGCACAATCTCATGGTCTAAGGAAATGATACCTGACATTAGAAAAGCTTTAGCATACGAACTACACGATCTTGTGCTTGGCTTAGGATTGGGTCTTGTCCATCACATCATTCTCCTAATGATGTGATCCCGTCATCAATGACATCCAATGTCCATGGTCAGGAAACCGTAACCATCTATTGATCAACGAGCTAGTCAACTAGAGGCTTACTAGGGACATGGTGTTGTCTATGTATCCACACATGTATCTGAGTTTCCTATCAATACAATTCTAGCATGGATAATAAATGATTATCATGAACAAGGAAATATAATAATAACTAATTTATTATTGCCTCTAGGGCATATTTCCAACAGTCTCCCACTTGCACTAGAGTCAATAATCTAGTTCACATCACTATGTGATTGTAACGAATCCAACACCCATGGGGCATGTTCATATCTTGCTTGTGAGAGAGGTTTATGAGTCAATGGATCTGAACCTTTCAAATCCATGTGTGCTTTACAAATCTCTATGTCATCTTGTAGATGCAGCTACCACGCGCTACTTGGAGTTATCCCAAATAACTTCTATACTATACGAATCCGGTTTACTCCTCAGAGTCATCTGGATTAGTGTCAAAGTTTGCATCGACGTAACCCTTTACGATGAACTCTTTTACCACCTCCATAAACGAGAAAATTCCTTAGTCCACTAGTTACTAAGGATAAGTTCGACCGCTATTGTGTGATCCATTCCTGGATCACTCTTGTACCCCTTGACTGACTCATGGCAAGGCACACTTCAGGTGCGGTACACAGCATAGCATACTATAGAGCCTACGTCTAAAGCATAGGGGACGACCTTTGTCCTTTCTCTCTATTCTGCCGTGGTCAGGTCTTGAGTTTTACTCAATACTCATACCTTATAACACAGCCAAGAACTCCTTCTTTGCCGATCTATTTTGAACTCCTTCAAAATTTTGTCATGGTATGTGTTTGTTTAAAAGTACTATTAAGCGATTTTGATCTATCCTTATAGATCTTGATGCTCAATGTTCAAGTAGCTTAATCCAGGTTTTCCATCGAAAAACACTTTTCAAATAACCCTGCATGCTTTCCATAAATTCTACATCATTTTGATCAACAATATGTTAACAACATATACTCATCAAAAATTCTATAGTGCTCCCACTCACTTCTTTGGAAATACAAGTTTCTCATAAACTTTGTATAAACCCAAAATCTTTGATCATCTCATCAAAGCGTACATTCCAATTCCGAGATGCTTACTCCAGTCCTTAGAAGGATTGCTGGAGCTTTGCATACTTGTTAGAATCTTTCAGGATTGACAAAACCTTCTGGTTGTATCACATACAACCTTTCCTCAAGAAAAACGTCGAGGAAACAATGTTTTGACATCCTATCTGCAAGATTTCATAAATAATACAGTAACTGCTAACATAATTCCAACAGACTCTTAGCATCGCTATGAGTGAGAAAATCGCATAGTAGTCAACTCCTTGAACTTGTCGGGAAACATCTTAACGACAAGTCGAGCTTTCTTAATGGTGACACTTACCATCATTGTCTGTCTTCCTTTTAAAATCCATCTGCACCCAACAGCCTTACGACCATCAAGTAGTTCTTTCAAAGTCTATACTTTATTTTATACATGGATCCTCTCTCGGATTTTATGGCCTCGAGCCATTCATCGGAATCCGGGCCCACCATCGCTTCTCCATAGCTCGTAGGTTCATTGTTGTCTAGCAACATGACTTCCAAGACAGGATTACGTACCTCTCTGAAGTAGTACGCATCTTTGTCGACCTATGAGGTTTGGTAGTGACTTGATCCGAAGTTTCATGATCACTATCATAAGCTTCCACTTCAATTGGTGTAGGTGCCATAGGAACAACTTCCTGTGCCCTGCTTCACACTAGTTGAAGTGACGGTTCAATAACCTCATCAAGTCTCCACCATCCTCCCACTCAATTCTTTCGAGAGAAACTTTTTCTCGATAAAGGACCCATTTCTAGAAACAATCACTTTTGCTTCCGGATCTGAAATAGGAGGCACACCCAACTATTTTTGGGTATTCTATGAAGATGCATTTATCCGCTTTGGGTTCGAGCTTATCAGCCTAAAACTTTTTCACATAAGCATCGCAGCCCCAAACTTTTAAGATACGACAGCTTAGGTTTCTCTAAACCTATAGTTCATACGGTGTCGTCTCAACGGAATTGTGTGGTGCCCTATTTAAAGTGAATGTGGTTGTCTCTAATGCCTAACCCATAAACGATAGTGGTAATTCGATAAGAGACATCATGGTATGCACCATATCCAATAGGGTGCAGTTATGATGTTCAGACACACCATCACACTATGGTGGTCCAGGCGGTATTAGTTGTGAAACAATTTCCACAATGTCTTAATTATGTGCCAAACTTGTAACTCAGATATTCATCTCTATGATCATATCATAGACATTTTATCATCTTGTCACGTCGATCTTCAACTTCACTCTGAAATTACTTAAACCTTTCAATAATTCAGACTTGTGTTTCATCAAGTAAATATACTCAGCATCTACTCAAATCATCTGTGAAGTAAGAACATAACGATATCCACTGCGTGCCTCAGCACTTATTGGACTGCACACATCAAAATGTATTACTTCCAACAAGTTGCTTTCTTGTTCCATCTTACTGAAAACGAGGCCTTTCAGTCATCTTGCCCATGTGGTATGATTTGCATGTCTCAAGTGATTCAAAATCAAGTGAGTCCAAACGATCCATCTGCATGGAGTTTCTTCATGCATATCTACCAACAGACATGGTTCGCATGTCTCAATCTTTTCAAAAACGAGTGAGTCCAAAGATCCATCAACATGGAGCTTCTTCATGCGTTTTATACCAACATGACTCAAATGACAGTGCCACAAGTATGTGGTACTATCATTACTATCTTATATCTTTTGGCATGAACATGTGTATCACTACGATTGAGATTCAATAAACCATTCATTTTAGGTGCAAGACCATTGAAGGCATTATTCAAATAAACAGAGTAACCATTATTCTCTTTAAATGAATAACCGTATTGCGATAAACATAATCCAATCATGTCTATGCTCAACGCAAACACCAAATAACAATTATTTAGGTTTAATACCAATCTCGATGGTAGAGGGAGCATGCGATGCTTGATCACATCAACCTTGGAAACACTTCCAACACATATCGTCATCTCATCTTCAGCTAGTCTCCGTTTATTCCGTAGCCTTTTATTTCGAGTTACTAACACTTAGCAACTGAACCGGTATTTTAATACCCTGGTGCTACTAGGAGTACTAGTAAAGTACACATTAATATAACGTATTTCCAAAATACTTCTGTCGACCTTGCCAGCCTTCTCATCTACCAAGTATCTAGGGTGGTTCTGCTTCAGTGACCGTTCCCCTTATTACAGAAGCACTTAGTCTCGGGCTTGGGTTCAACTTTGGGTTTCTTCACTGGAGCAACAACTGATTTGTCGTTTCATGAAGTATCCCTTTCTTGCCCTTGCCCTTCTTGAAACTAGTGGTTTTACTAACCATCAACAATTGGTGCTCCTATTTGATTTCTACTTTCGCGGTGTCGCGAATAGCTCAATGATCATCATATCTATCCCTGATATGTTATAGTTCATCACGAAGCTCTAGTAGCTTGGTGGCAGTGACTTTGGAGAACCATCACTATCTCATCTGGAAGATCAACTCCCACTCGATTCAAGCGATTGTAGTACTCATACAATCTGAGCACATGCTCAACGATTGAGCTTTTCTCCTTAGTTTGCAGGCTTAGGAAACTTGTCAGAGGTCTCATACCTCTTGACGTGGGCACTAGCCTGAAATCCCAATTTCAGTCCTTGGAACATCTCATATGTTCTGCGATGTTTAAAAAACATCTTTGGTGCCACAATTCTAAACCATTTAGCATTAAGCACTAAACTATCATGTAGTCATCAAAACGTGTATGTCAGATGTTCGCAACATCCACAACCGACGCTCGAGGTTCAGCTCACTGAGCGGTGCATTAAGGACATAATCCTTCTATGCAGCAATAAGGACAATCCTCAGTTTACGGACCCAGTCCGCATAGTTGCTACTGTCAACTCTCAACTAAATTTTCTCTAGGAACATATCTAAAACAGTAGAACTAAAGCGTAAGCTACGACATAATTTGCAAAGTCCTTTTGACTATGTTCATGATAATTAAGTTCATTTGATAATTTAATGAACTCCCACTTAGATAGACATCCCTCTAGTCATCTAAGTGATACATGATCCGAGTCAACTAGGCCGTATCCGATCATCACGTGAGACGGACTAGTCATCATCGGTGAACATCTTCATGTTGATTGTATCCACTATACGACTCATGTTCGACCTTTCGGTCTTCCGTCTTCCGAGGCCATGTCTGTACATGCTAGGCTCATCAAGTTAACCTAAGTGTATCGCGTGTGTAAATCTGGCTTACACCCGTTGTATGCGAACGTTAGAACCTATCACACCCGATCATCACGTGGTGCTTCAGAACAACAAACCTTAGCAACGGTGCATAGTTAGGGGGAACACTTTCTTGAAATTTTAGTGAGGGATCATCTTATTTATGCTACCATCGTTCTAAGCAAATAAGATGTAAAACATGATAAACATCACATGCAATCAAATAGTGACATGATATGGCCAATATCATTTTGCTCCTTTTGATCTCCATCTTCGGGGCGCCATGATCATCATCGTCACCGGCATGACACCATGACCTCCGTCATCATGATCTCCATCATCGTGTCTTCATTAAGTTGTCTCGCCAAATATTACTTCTACTACCATGGCTAACGGTTAGCAATAAAGTAAAGTAATTACATGACGTTTATGTTGACACGCAGATCATAAATAAATTAAGACAACTCCTATGGCTCCTGCCGGTTGTCATACTCATCGACATGCAAGTCGTGATTCCTATTACAAGAACATGATCAATCTCATACATCACATATATCATTCATCACATCCTTTTGGCCATATCACATCACACGGCATATGCTGCAAAAACAAGTTAGACGTCCTCTAATTGTTGTTGCAAGTTTTTACATGGCTGCTATAGGTTTCTAGCAAGAACGTTTCTTACCTACACCAAAACCACAATGTGATATGCCAATTTCTATTTACCCTTCATAAGGACCCTTTTCATCGAATCCGATCCGACTAAAGTGGGAGAGACAGACACCCGCTAGCCACCTTATGCAACTAGTGCATGTCAGTCGGTGGAACCAGTCTCACGTAAGCGTACGTGTAAGGTCGGTCCGGGCCGCTTCATCCCACGATGCCGCCGAATCAAGATAAGACTAGTAATGACAAAATCAACGCCCACAACAACTTGTGTTCTACTTGTGCATAGAAACTACGCATAGACCTAGCTCATGATGCCACTGTTGGGGAACGTAGCAATAATTCAAAAAAATTCCTACGTGTCACCAAGATCAATCTATGGAGAGACTAGCAATGAGAGAGAGGAGTGCATCTTCATACCCTTGAAGATCGCAATGCGGAAGCGTTACAAGAACGCGGTTGGTGGGGTCATACACGCAGCGATTCATATCGCGGTCGATTCCGATCTAAGCGCCGAAACAACGGCGCATCCGCGTTCAACACACGTACAGCCCGGTGATGTCTCCCGCGCCTTGATCCAGCAAGGGAGAGGGAGAGGTTGGGGAAGACTCCATCCAGCAGCAGCACAATGGCGTGGTGGTGGTGGAGGAGCGCGGTACTCCAGCAGGGCTTCGCCAAGCACTACGAGAAGGAGGAGGAGGTATTGGAGGAGAGGGGGCTGCGCCAGGTGCAAGGTGCTGGCCGCCCTCCCACCCCTCCACTATTTATAGGTGGGGGGAGAGGGGCCGGCCCCCGTAGATCCCATCTAGGGTTGGGGCAGCTGCCAAAGGGGGGGAGGAGTGCCTCCCAAGTCAAGTGGAGGCCCTCCCCTTTAGGGTTTCCCCTCTCCCATGCGCATGGGCCTTGGGGGGGGGGGCTGGTGCCCCTGGCCCATTAAGGCTAGGGAGAACCCCTACAGCCCATGCTGCTGTATTGGACGTGGTGGAAAATTTTCCGGACCCCTCCGGAATCCTCCGGAACCTTCCGGAAGCTTCCCGATACAATACCGGAAAAAACCGAACTTTTCCTGGAACCCGAACAACAACTTTCCATATATAAATCTTTACCTCCGGACCATTCCGGAACTCCTCGTGACGTCCGGGATCTCATCTGGGACTCTGAACAACATTCGGTAACCGTGTACATACTTTCCCTATAACCCTAGTGTCATCGAACCTTAAGTGTGTAGACCCTACGGGCTCGGGAATCATGTAGACATGACCGAGACATCTCTCTGGTCAATAACCAACAGCGGGATCTGGATACCCATGTTGGCTCCCACATGTTCCACGATGATCTCATCGGATGAACCACGATGTCAAGGATTCAATCAATCCCGTATACAATTCCCTTTATCTACCGGTATAGTACTTGCCCGAGATTCGATCGTCGGTATCCTGATACCTTGTTCAATCTCGTTACCGGCAAGTCTCTTTACTCGTTCGGTAACACATCACCCCGTGATCAACTCCTTGGTCACATTGTGCACATTATGATGATGTCCTACCGAGTGGGCCCAGAGATACCTCTCCGTCACACGGAGTGACAAATCCCAGTCTCGATTCGTGCCAACCCAACAGACACTTTCGGAGATACCCGTAATGCACCTTTATAGCCACCCAGTTACGTTGTGAAGTTTGGTACACCCAAAGCATTCCTACGGTATCCGAGAGTTGCACAATCTCATGGTCTAAGGAAATGATACTTGACATTAGAAAAGCTTTAGCATACGAACTACACGATCTTGTGCTAGGCTTAGGATTGGGTCTTGTCCATCACATCATTCTCCTAATGATGTGATCCCGTCATCAATGACATCCAATGTCCATGGTCAGGAAACCGTAACCATCTATTGATCAACGAGCTAGTCAACTAGAGGCTTACTAGGGACATGGTGTTGTCTATGTATCCACACACGTATCTGAGTTTCCTATCAATACAATTCTAGCATGGATAATAAACGATTATCATGAACAAGGAAATATAATAATAACTAATTTATTATTGCCTCTAGGGCATATTTCCAACAGCCACCACACCACCCCGCATGTATGAGGGCCCGGTGCGACGCTCCGGTGGCATTGCTACCCCCAGGGCCCCCGTCCCGCCTAACCCTGTAGCGTTTGACCACGGGATCTAGCCCTTTGACTTTGCACGGACGGGCTTTGACCAGTGGACCTCTCCACTCGGTTGTGTTAGGTCAGCCCATAGGAACACTTTGGAGCAACATCCGGGCCAGACCCACAGCAAGATCCCCTCAGTGTAGATCCGACGCGTCCGTTTCCCCCCTCCAGGTGCCAGCGGCGGCGCCGTCTGTGAGGGGGGGGGCACAACCCGGAGACGCGTGCCACCTCTTCGGACATGCCACCACACCATCCCGCATGTATGAGGGCCCGATGCGACGCTCTGGTGGCATTGCTACCCCCCAGGGCCCCTGTCCCGCCGTGTAGACCTCACGGGCGTCGCTGCCGCCATGTCTCGGAGGGGGAAAACGGCCACCACAGCTTACACACGACAAACTGAAAATAGTAATAATTGAATTTATAAAAAACACCGGCATCCATCATGGAAAATGGACTATCACGGTGAAACCTTTAGACCCGGGCACTGGGCCGCTAACTGAACGTTTCACCGTAATTGTCCATTTTCTTAACAGAAGTCTAATGAATACCTTAAAAAATGTTGTGTTGCTTGTCTTTGGGCGAGGTGGGACTATTTTTTACATTGTGCTGAGAGTCACACATATGCCTTAAAAAATGCAAAGTATCTATGCCGACGGCTTACCCGTCGGCATAGCAGCGCACATGGCCACGGATCGATGACGTGGCAAAGGGCCAGGCCTATGCCGACGGCCAGGCCGTCGGCATAGGTTGGCCTTATCCGCTGTGGTTCGCTCCCAACACCCATTCCCCATCTCCCCCTTCCCCCCGACCCACACCCACGCCGCCGCCCACCACCTCCGCCGCCCGCCTTGAGCACGCCACCGGTGGCCCCGAGCCCGCCGCCGCCCGTGCCGCACCAACCCCGCCCCGCCCCGAGCCCGCCGCCGCCCACGCCTCCCCGCCACGTCCCCGAGCCCTGCGCTGCCGCCTCCACTCCGCGCCGTGTGCTGCACCCGCCGGCGCGCCACTCCAGCGTCCCCAGCCGCCACCGCCGCCTCCACTCCGCGCCACCGTCCCCACCCGTGTCGCACCGCCGCCTCCATCCCCCTCCGCCGGACGCCCTCTCGCCGGAGGCCCCTGCCTCTGCCCCGGCCGCTGCTCCGCCCCCTCCTCCGTGTCGTCGCCCCGCCAGGCCCCGCCCTGCCCCGCTGGTCTCCACCTCGCCCCGACCTGCCTCTCCCCGCCGGTGAGACCTCCACCTTTTTTTTTTCTGTTTTTAGATAGATAGATTGTTAGATATATAGATAGATAGATCAATAGATAGATAGATCAATAGATAGATAGATAGATAGATAGATAGAGATAGATTGTTAGACAGATAGATGGATGTTGCAAAAAATTGGTTCGATGAGATGAATCGATGATGATGATGAATAGATGATGATGATGAATATATTGTTGATATTGTTAGTTGTGATGATGATGATGTTGAATATTTATTTAATATTGTTAGTTGTGATGATGATGAATATGTGATTAAATAACCCTACATGATTCAAGAATAAATGAATGCATGTTTATATGTTTTAAATATGCTTTATGAGTTGTGATGTTCTAAATTTTTGTCGCGGTGGAATTTGCAGGTTTTGTAGAGTTTAATGTCGGTGGAGTGATCATCATTGGAGTTGTTGGTCACGGATCGTCCCTCCTCTGTTCGACTACTTCCTCTACAGCCGAGGGTGAGCTACGAATCCACCTACACCTCCTACGCTCTTTTAATCATGTCACTAGATTTCATTCTCAAGTCAACTGGCGTAACCTAGGCGTCTCCCGTCCGAAAGGGTTGCATCGATTAATATGCATTCAATTGCATATTTATCACCACAGCTCTTTCGGATTGTCCAGCGTTTTCCATGGACAGCCCGAGGATGTGTAGATTGGGTATGTTCTCCATGTTCTACCCCGTTCCGAGACAGGATTTTGGCGGCGCCTCCTCATTGTTCTCCGAAGCACATTCTCTCGGTTATTTGCCGAGACGTGTATTGATACGTCTCCAACGTATCTATAATTTTTGATTGCTCCATGCTATATTATCTTCTGTTTTGGACATTATTGGGCTTTATTATACACTTCAATATTATTTTTGGGACTAACCTACTAACCGGAGGCCCAGCCCAGAATTGTTGTTTTTTTTGCCTATTTTAGGGTTTCGAAGAAAAGGAATATCAAATGGAGTCCAAACGGAATGAAACCTTCGGGAACGTGATTTTTTGGAACGAACAAGATCCAGGAGACTTGGACCCTACGTCAAGCAACCAACAGAGAAGCCATGAGCTAGGGGGGCGCGCCTACCCCCCCAGGCGCGCCCTCCACACTCGTGGGCCCCCTGTTGCTTCACCGACGTACTCCTTCCTCCTATATATATACCTACGTACCCCCAACCGATCAAATACGGAGCCAAAACCCTAATTCCATCACCGTAACTTTCTATATCCACGAGATCCCATCTTGGGGCCTGTTCCGGAGCTCTGCCGGAGGGGGCATCGATCACGGAGGGCTTCTACATCAACACCATAGCCCTTCCGATGAAGTGTGAGTAGTTTACCTCAGACCTTTGGGTCCATAGTTATTAGCTAGATGGCTTCTTCTCTCTTTTTGGATCTCAATACAATGTTCTCCCCCTCTCTTGTGGAGATCTATTTGATGTAATCTTCTTTTGCGGTGTGTTTGTTGAGACCGATGAATTGTGGGTTTATGATCAAGTTTATCTATGAACAATATTTGAATCTTCTCTGAATTCTTTTATGTATGATTGGTTATCTTTGCAAGTCTCTTCGAATTATCAGTTTGGTTTGGCCTACTAGATTGATCTTTCTTGCAATGGGAGAAGTGCTTAGCTTTGGGTTCAATCTTGTGGTGTCCTTTGCCAGTGACAGTAGGGGCAGCAAGGCACGTATTGTATTGTTGCCATCGAGGATAACAAGATGGGGTTTCATCATATTGCATGAATTTATCCCTCTACATCATGTCATCTTGCTTAAGGCGTTACTCTGTTCTTATGAACTTAATACTCTAGATGCATGCTAGATAGCGGTCGATGTGTGGAGTAATAGTAGTAGATGCAGGCAGGAGTCGGTCTACTTGTCTCGGATGTGATGCCTATATACATGATCATACCTAGATATTCTCATAAGTATGCTCAATTCTGTCAATTGCTCAACAGTAATTTGTTCACCCATCGTAAAATACTTATGCTCTTGAGAGAAGCCACTAGTGAAACCTATGGCCCCCGGGTCTATCTTCGTCATATTAATCTTCCAACACTTAGTTATTTCCTTTGATTTTTACTTTGCTTTTATTTTAATTTGCATCTTTATCATAAAAATACCAAAAATATTATCTTATCATATCTATCAGATCTCACTCTTGTAAGTGACCGTGTAGGGATTGGCAACCCCTTATCGCGTTGGTTGCAAGGATTTATTTGTTTTGTGTAGGTGCGAGGGACTCGCGCGTAGCCTCCTACTAGATTGATACCTTGGTTCTCAAATACCGAGGGAAATACTTACGCTAGTTTGCTGCATCACCCTTTCCTCTTCAAGGGAAAACCAACGCAGTGCTCAAGAGGTAGCAAGAAGGATTTCTGGCGCCGTTGCCGGGGAGGTCTACGCAAAAGTTAACATACCAAGTACCCATCACAACCCTTATCTCCCGCATTACATTATTTTCCATTTGCCTCTCGTTTCCTCTCCCCCACTTCACCCTTGCCGTTTTATTCGTCCTCTCTCTCTATCCTCCCTCTCTCTCTATTTGCCTCTTTTGCCCGTTTCTTGTTTGCTTGTGTGTTAGATTGCTTGCTTGTCACGATGGCTCAAGATAACACTAAATTGTGTGACTTTACCAATACCAACAACAATGATTTTATTAGTACTCCGATTGCTCCTCTTACCGGTGCTGAATCTTGTGAAATTAATGCTGCCTTGCTGAATCTTGTCATGAAAGATCCATTTTCCGGCCTTCCTAGTGAAGATGCCGCTACCTGATACGTCCATTTTGCATCATGCTTTTATATCGATATTTATCGCATTATGGACTATTATTTCACTTTATGTCACAATACTTATGGCTATTCTCTCTTATTTTAGAAGGTTTACATAAGGAGGGAGAATGCCGGCAGCTGGAATTCTGGGCTGGAAAAGGAGCAAATATTAGAGACCTATTCTGCACAACTCCAAAAGTCCTGAAACTCCATGGAACATCTTAAAATAAATAAAGAAAAATCCTCGCCAAAGATGAAGGCCAGGGGGCCCACACCGTGCTCACGAGGGTGGGGGGCTCGCCCCCCCTACCTCGTGGGCCCCCTGGTGGCTCTCCGATGTCCATCTTCTCCTATATGAAGTCTTTCGATGAGAAAAAAATAAGAAGGAACTTTTCGGGATGAGACTCCGCCCCCACGAGGCGGAACCTTGGCGGAACCAATCTAGAGCTCCGGCAGAGCTGTTCTGCCGGGGATACTTCTCTCCGGGAGGGGGAAATCATCACCATCGTCATCACCAACGCTCCTCTCATCGGGAGAGGGCAATCTCCATCAACATCTTCACCAGCACCATCTCATCTCCAAACCCTAGTTCATCTCTTGTATCCAATTCTTGTCCCAAAGTCCGGGATTGGTGCTAGTAGGTTGCTAGTAGTGTTGATTACTCCTTGTAGTTGATGCTAGTTGGTTTACTTGGTGGAAGATCATATGTTCAGATCCTATATGCATATTATTACCCCTCTGATTATGAACATGCATATGCTTTGTGAGTAATTACGTTTGTTCCTGAGGACAAGGGAGAAGTCTTGCTATTAGTAGTCATGTGAATTTGGTATTCGTTTGATATTTTGATAAGATGTATGTTGTCTAGCCTCTAGTGGTGTTATGTGAACGTCGACTACATAACACTTCACCATTATTTGGGCCTAGAGGAAGGCATTGGGAAGTAATAAGTAGATGATGGGTTGCTAGAGTGACAGAAGCTTAAACCCTAGTTTATGCGTTGCTTCGTAAGGGGCTGATTTGGATCCATATGTTTCATGCTATGGTTAGGTTTACCTTAATACTTTTGTTGTAGTTGCGGATGCTTGCAATAGAGGTTAATCATAAGTGGGATGCTTGTTCAACTAAGAACAACACCCAAGCACCTGTCCACCCACATATCAAATTATCAAAGTATTGAATGTGAATCATATGAACGTGATGAAAACTAGCTTGACGATATTCCCATGTGTCCTCGGGAGCGCTTTTCCTATTATAAGAGTTTGTTCCGGCTTGTCCTTTGCTACAAAAGGATTGGGCCACCTTGCTGCACTTTATTTACTTTTGTTACTTGCTGCTCGTTACAATTTATCCTATCACAAAACTATCTATTACCACTTATTTCAGTACTTGACTACTTGCAGAGAATACCTTGCTGAAAATCGCTTATCATTTCCTTCTGCTCCTCGTTGGGTTCGACACTCTTACTTATTGAAAGGACTACGATAGATCCCCTATACTTGTGGGTCATCAAGGCTCTTTTCTGGCGCCGTTTCCGGGGAGTGTAGCGCTTTTGGTAGGTGGAATTTGGTAAGGAAAAATTTTATATAGTGTGCTGAAATTTACTGTCACTTGTTACTATGGAAAGTAATTCTCTGAGGGGCTTGTTCGGGGTATCTTCACCCCGTCCAGTAGAGCAAAGAGTTGCTCCTCAACCTACTGAACCTATTGAAAATGAAACTCCTTTTGAATTTCCTTCGGGTATGATGGAAAAACTGCTAGCTAACCCTTTTACAGGAGATGGAACAAAGCATCCTGATGAGCACTTAATATATGTGGATGAAGTTTGTGGATTGTTTAAGCTTGCAGGTATACCCGATGATGTTGCTAAGAAGAAGGTCTTCCCTTTATCTTTGAAGGGAGACGCATTGATATGGTATAGGCTATGTGATGATATGAGATCATGGGACTATAAAAGATTGAAGCTGGAATTTCATCAAAAGTATTACCCTATGCATCTTGTTCATCGTGATCGCAATTATATATATAATTTCTGGCCTCGCGAAGGAGAAAGCATCGCTCAAGCTTGGGGGAGGTTTAAATCAATGTTATATTCATGCCCCAATCATGAGCTCTCAAGAGAAATGATTATTCAAAATTTATATGCTCGGCTTTCTGATAACAATCGCACCATGCTCGATACTTCTTGTGCTGGCTCTTTTATGATGAAGACTATTGAATTCAGATGGAATTTATTGGATAGAATTAAACGCAACTCTGAAGATTGGGACCTCGACGAAGGTAAGGAGTCAAGTATGACACCTAAGTTTGATTGTGTTAAATCTTTTATGGACACCGATATTTTCCGTAAGTTTAGCACCAAATATGGACTCGACTCTGAGATAGTAGCTTCTTTCTGTGAATCTTTTGCTACTTATGTTGATCTCCCTAAGGATAAGTGGTTTAAATATCATCCTCCCATAGAAGTAAAAGTAGTTGCACCTATTAAAGTTGAAGAAAAGACTGTCACTTATAATGATCCTATTGTTCCTACTTCTTATGTTGAGAAACCACCTTTCCCTGTTAGAATAAAGGATCATGCTAAAGCTTCAACTGTTGTTCGTAAAAGCAATATTAGAACTTATACACCTCCTGAGCAAGTTAAAGTAGAACCTAATATTGCTATTGTTAAAGATCTCTTGTCTGATAATATTGATGGGCATGTTATTCAGTTCGAAGGTGAAACTGCTAGAATTGCTAAACCTTGTGATAAAGATAAACATAGACCCGTGGTAGGCGTGCCTGTTATTTCTGTTAAAAATAGGAGATCATTGTTATCATGGCTTATGTGATATGGGTGATAGTGCTAGTTTAATACCTATTGACTTATACGAAGAAATTAAGAATGAAATTGCACCTGCTGAGTTAGAAGGTATTGATGTCACAATTAAACTTGCCAATAGAGATACTATTTCACCAATTGGAATTGTTAGAGATGTTGAAGTCTTGTGTGGGAAAACTAAATATCCTGCTGATTTTCTTGTTCTTGGTTCCCCACAAGATAGCTTTTGTCCCATTATATTTGGTAGACCCTTCTTAAATACTGCCAATGCTACCATAGACTGCACAAAGAATGTTGTTACTATTGGCTTGGATGATATGGTTCATGAGTTTAATTTCTCTAAATTTAGTAAACAACATCGTGAGGAAGAATTACCTAGTAAGGATGAAATTATTGGTCTTGCTTCTATTGCCGTAACTCCTAGTGATCCTTTAGAACACTATTTGCTAGACCATGAAAATGATATGTTCATGAATGAAAGAAGGGAAATAGATGAAGTATTCTTTAAACAGGAACCTATTGTGCAACACAATTTGCCTGTTGAAATTTTAGGGGATCCACCTCCACCCAAGGGTGATCCCGTGTTTGAGCTTAAACCTTTGCCCGATAATCTTAAATATGCTTATCTTGATGAAAAGAAGATATATCCTGTTGTTATTAGTGCTAACCTTTCAGAGCATGAAGAAGAAAGATTATTGAAAACTCTGAAGAAGCATCGTGCTGCTATTGGATATACTCTTGATGATCTTAAGGGCATTTAGTCCCACTCTATGTCAACATAAAATAAATTTAGAAGCAGATGCCAAACCAGTTCATGATCCTCAACGATGTCTGAATCCTAAAATGAAAGAAGTGGTAAGAAAAGAAATACTAAAGCTTCTGGAGGCAGGTATAATCTATCCCGTTACTGATAGTGAGTGGGTAAGTCCTGTCCATTGTGTCCCTAAGAAGGGAGGTATTACTGTTGTTCCTAATGATAAAGATGAATTTATTCCACAAAGAATTATCACAGGTTATAGGATGGTAATTGATTTCCGCAAATTAAATAAAGCTACTAAGAAAGATCATTACCCCTTACCTTTTATTGATCAAATGCTAGAAAGATTATGCAAACATACACACTATTGCTTTCTAGATGGTTATTCTGGTTTCTCTCAAATACCTGTGTCGGCTAGAGATCAATCAAAGACTACCTTTACATGCCCTTTTGGTACTTTTGCTTATAGACGTATGCCTTTTGGTTTATGTAATGCACCTGCTACCTTTCAAAGATGCATGATGGCTATAGTTCTCTGACTTTTGTGAAAAGATTTGTGAGGTTTTCATGGACGACTTTTATGTCTATGGTTCCTCTTTTGATGATTGCTTGAGCAATCTTGATCGAGTTTTGCAGAGATGTGAAGAAACTAATCTTGTCTTGAATTGGGAAAAGTGCCACTTTATGGTTAATGAAGGTATTGTCTTGGGGCATAAAGTTTCTAAAAGAGGTATTGAAGTTGATAAAGCCAAGGTTGATGCTATTGAAAAGATGCCATGTCCCAAGGACATCAAAGGTATAAGAAGTTTCCTTGGTCACGCCGGATTTTACAGGAGGTTCATTAAGGACTTCTCAAAAATTTCTCGGCCTCTGACTAATTTATTGCAAAAAGACATACCATTTGTCTTTGATGATGATTGTGTAGAAGCATTTGAAATACTTAAGAAAGCATTAGTCACTGCACCTGTTGTTCAGCCACCTGATTGGAATTTACCCTTTGAAATTATGTGTGATGCTAGTGATTATGCTGTAGGTGCTGTTCTAGGGCAAAGAGTTGATAAGAAATTAAATGTTATTTATTATGCTAGTAAGACTCTAGACAATGCTCAAAGAAATTATGCTACTACTGAAAAGAGCTTTTAGCAGTTGTATTTGCTTGTGATAAGTTCAGATCTTATATTGTTGATTCTAAAGTAACTATTCAAACTGATCATGCTGCTATTAAATATCTTATGGAAAAGAAAGATGCTAAACCTAGACTTATTAGATGGGTTCTCTTGCTACAAGAATTTGATTTGCATATTGTTGATAGAAATGGAGCTGAGAACCCCGTTGCAGACAACTTGTCTAGGTTAGAAAATATTCTTGATGACCCACTACCTATTAATGATAGCTTTCCCGATGAATAATTAAATGTTATAAGTGCTTCTCGTAGTACTCCATGGTATGCTGATTATGCTAATTATATTGTTGCTAAATTTATACAACCTAGCTTCACATACTAGCAAAAGAAAAAGTTTTTCTATGATTTGAGACATTACTTTTGGGATTACCCACATCTTTATAAAGGAGTAGATGGTGTTATTAGACGTTGTGTACCTGAGCATGAACAGGAACAGATCCTACGCAAGTGTCACTCCGAGGCTTATGGAGGACACCACGCTGGAGATAGAACTGCACATAAGGTATTGCAATCTGGTTTTCAGTGGCCTACTCTCTTCAAGGATGCCCGTAAGTTTGTCTTGTCTTGTGATGAATGTCAAAGAATTGGTAATATTAGTAGATGTCAAGAAATGCCTATGAATTATTCTCTTGTTATTGAACCGTTTGATGTTTGGGGCTTTGATTATATGGGACCTTTTCCTGCCTCTAATGGATACACACATATTTTAGTTGCTGTTGATTATGTTACTAAGTGGGTAGAAGCTATTCCAACTAGTAGTGCTGATCATAACACTTCTATTAAAATGCTTAAGGAAGTTATTTTCCCGAGGTTTGGAGTCCCTAGATATTTAATGACTGATGGTGGTTCACATTTTATTCATGGTGCTTTCTGTAAAATGCTTGCTAAATATGATGTTAATCATAGAATTGCATCTCCTTATCACCCTCAGTCTAGTGGTCAAGTAGAGTTGAGCAATAGAGAGCTCAAATTAATTTTGCAAAAGACTGTTAATAGGTCTAGAAAGAATTGGTCCAAGAAACTTGATGATGCATTATGGGCTTATAGAACTGCAGACAAAAATCCTATGGGTATGTCTCCGTATAAAATGGTTTATGGAAAAGCATGTCACTTACCTCTCGAACTAGAACATAAGGCATATTGGGCTATTAAAGAGCTCAATTATGATTTTAAACTTGCCGGTGAGAAGAGGTTATTTGATATTAGCTCACTTGATGAATGGAGAACCCAAGCTTATGAAAATGCCAAGTTGTTTAAAGAAAAAGTTAAAAGATGGCATGACAAAAGGATACAAAAGCGTGAGTTTAATGTAGGTGATTATGTATTGCTATACAACTCTCTTTAAGATTTTTTGCAGGAAAACTTCTCTCTAAATGGGAAGGCCCCTATGTTATCGAAGAGGTCTATTGTTCCGGTGCCATAAAGATCAACAACTTTGAGGGCACAAATCCGAAGGTGGTAAACGGTTAAAGAATTAAACATTATATCTCATGTAATCCCATAAATATTGAAACCAATACTATTGAAACCGTAACCCTGGAGGAATACATAAGGGACACTTTCCGGAACGTTTCAAACTCCGAAAAGGAATAGGTATGTGGTACGGTAAGTAAACCGACTCCAAAACAATTTTTAAGGCAATATTTCCCCGTTTTGGAATATTTAGAAAAATAGAAAAATAAGTAGCAGTCCGGGAAGGACACGAGGGCCCCACGAGGGTGGTGGGCGCGCCCCCTACCTCATGAGCACCTCGTGTGCCTTCCGGACTCCATTTTCTTGCACGATACGTATGTTGGTCGGTAAAAATTCATTATATAACCTCCCGAAGGTTTTGACTCCCGTATCATGCAAACCTCCTCTGTTCTTGTTTCGAGCTGTTTTCTGTCAGGGTTTTCCAGGCTAGGCATCATGTGGTATCCCTTCTCCAACAATGGTGACAACGATGCTTGGCTAATGAAGATAGATCTGAAGAGGGAAGAACCCACGAGGGTCAACAAGGATGAAAGGATCAAGAAGGCCACAGAGGATCAATCTCCAGCAGCAAAAGACATCCTTCAAATTGATCATAACCTTCTTACCCCAACTGAGATCGAAGCTTTCAAGATGATTGAGTTAGCTCGTATACAAAACAAGTATCTCACACAAGAAAATATTTTGTTGAAGGAGCATATTGTCGCACTCAAGGGCATTATTCGCAAGCTGGAGGACCTCTTACGCTCGATGTGTGATTATCCGTCACCTCCACCTTCTTCACCAACCAAGGAGATATAATCACCTGGGTATGGGCACTCCCCTTGGCAACTGCCAAGATTGGGGGAGGTGCCCCGGTATCGTATCACAATCACAATTCCTATCTTTACCGTTTTTTCTTAGTTCGATCCTATTAGTAGTATCTTGATCTAGTAGAATAATGTTTATGGCATGATCTAGTTTTGAGTTTTGCTTTATGATCTCTCTTTATAATTGAGTCCGTGAGCTATATATAATAAAGATTAGTGTTGAGTCAAGGGCTTGCTTATTTTGCCATGATCTTGGGCGAATAAAAGAAAAGAGAAAAAGAATAAAAAGAAACAAAAAGTTCATATTGATCTTATTGAGAGTAATGACTTCACAGAGAAAGAGTATGATGATTAAAAGTTGTTGGGAGTTGGCAGATATAGCTTTGGTCATTGTTGCAATTAATAGGAAGTAATAAGGAAAGAGAGGTTTTCACATATATTATCATTGACATCTTTTATGATTGGGAGCACTCATTAAAATATGACATGCTAAAGAGTTGATGTTGGACAAGGAAGACAACGTAATGAGTTATGTCTTTCTTATATCCGAGATAAAGTATGTTGTCATGGATCCTCTGACTTGTTGAGCTTGCCTTTCCCCCTCATGCTAGACAAATTCTCAGCACCAAGTAGAAATACTACTTGTGCTTCCAAATACCCTTAAACCAGTTTTGCCATGAGAGTCCACCATATCTACCTATGGATTGAGTAAGATCCTTCAAGTAAGTTTTCACCGGTGCAAAGCAATAAAAATTGCTATAAATATGTATGATTGATTGGTGTGGGAGAAATAAGCTTTATACGATCTTGTGATGTGAAAGTAATAAAAGCGACGAACCGCATAATAAAGGTTCATATCACAAGGGGCAATATAAAGTGACGTTCTTTCGCATTGAGATTTTGTGCATCCAACCATAAAAGCGCATGGCAACCTCTGCTTCCCTCTACGAAGGGCCTATCCTTTATTATCATCTTCTACCTTATGCAAGAGTCATGGTGATCTTCACCTTTTCTTTTTCATTTTATCCTTTGGCAAGCTCAGCATGTTGGAAAGAACATGATATATATATTTAATTGGATGTAGGGGAGCATGAACCATTATTGTTGACATTACCCTTGAGGTAAAAGGTTGTGGGGCAAAACTATAAGCCCCTATCTTTCTCCGTGTCCGAATTAAACTCCGTAACCACAAGTATTGCGTGAGTGTTAGCAATTATGGAGGACTAAATGATAGTTGAGTATGTGGACTTGCTTTTTAGCTCTGACATAGACTCTTTCCGATGTTATGATAAATTGCAATTGCTTCAATGACTGAGATTATAGTTTGTCGGAGCCCAATAAGGTTTATGATTTATACTTTTGCATTGTGAATAGATCATCACTTGAACATAAGTAATCATATGACAAAAGCTATATATGTTGCTGTTATGAGAATAGTCATGATGCCTTCATGTCCGTATTTTATTTTTATCGACGCCTCTACCTCTAAACATGAGGACATATTTATTGTTATCATCTTTTCGCTTGAGGACAAGCGAGGTCTAAGCTTGGGGGAGTTGATACGTCCATTTTGCATCATGCTTTTATATCGATATTTATCACATTATGGATTGTTATTTCACTTTATGTCACAATACTTATGGCTATTCTCTCTTATTTTACAAGGTTTACATAAGGAGGGAGAATGCCGGTAGCTGGAATTCTGGGCTGGAAAAGGAGCAAATATTAGAGACCTATTCTGCGCAACTCCAAAAGTCCTGAAACTCCACGGAACATCTTAAAATAAATAAAGAAAAATCCTCGCCAAAGATGAAGGCCAGGGGCCCACACCCTGCTCACGAGGATGGGGGGCGCGCCCCCTACCTCGTGGGCCCCCTGGTGGCTCTCCGACGTCCAGCTTCTCCTATATGAAGTCTTTCGATGAGAAAAAAATAAGAAGGAACTTTTCGGGACGAGACTCCGCCGCCACGAGGCGGAACCTTGGCGGAACCAATCTAGAGCTCCGACAGAGATGTTCTGTCGAGGATACTTCCCTCCGGGAGGGGGAAATCATCACCATCGTCATCACCAACGCTCCTCTCATCGGGAGAGGGCAATCTCCATCAACATCTTCACCAGCACCATCTCATCTCCAAACCCTAGTTCATCTCTTGTATCCAATTCTTGTCCCAAAGTCCGGGATTGGTGCTAGTAGGTTGCTAGTAGTGTTGATTACTCCTTGTAGTTGATGCTAGTTGGTTTACTTGGTGGAAGATCATATGTTCAGATCCTATATGCATATTATTACCCCTCTAATTATAAACATGGATATTCTTTGTGAGTAATTACGTTTGTTCCCGAGGACAAGGGAGAAGTCTTGCTATTAGTAGTCATGTGAATTTGGTATTCATTTGATATTTTGATAAGATGTATGTTGTCTAGCCTCTAGTGGTGTTATGTGAACGTCGGCTACATGACACTTCACCATTATTTGGGCCTAGAGGAAGGCATTGGGAAGTAATAAGTAGATGATGGGTTGCTAGAGTGACAGAAGCTTAAACCCTAGTTTATGCATTGCTTCGTAAGGGGCTGATTTGGATCCATATGTTTCATGCTATGGTTATGTTTACCTTAGTACTTTTGTTGTAGTTGTGGATGCTTGCAATAGAGGTTAATCATAAGTGGGATGCTTGTTCAAGTAAGAACAACACCCAAGCACCGGTCCACCCACATATCAAATTATCAAAGTATCGAACACGAATCATATGAACGTGATGAAAACTAGGTTGACGATATTCCCATGTGTCCTCGGGAGCGCTTTTCCTATTATAAGAGTTTGTTCCGGCTTGTCCTTTGCTACAAAAGGATTGGGCCACCTTGCTGCACTTTATTTACTTTTGTTGCTTACTGCTTGTTACAATTTATCCTATCACAAAACTATCTGTTACCACTTATTTCAGTACTTGCAGAGAATACCTTGCTGAAAACCACTTATCACTTCCTTCTGCTCCTTGTTGGGTTCGACACTCTTACTTATCAAAAGGACTACGATAGATCCCCTATACTTGTGGGTCATCACTACCCATCTAAATAGCATCGTTGATTTGTGTGATATGCAAAAGAAGAAAGATGTTGATAATGCTATTGTTAAATTGAAGCTATTTCCTTTTTCGCTTAGAGATCGTGCTAAAGCTTGGTTTTCGTCTTTGCCTAAAAATAGTATTGATTCGTGGAATAAGTGCAAAGATGCTTTTATCTCTAAGTATTTTCCTCCCGCTAAGATCATCTCTCTTAGAAACGATATTCTGAATTTTAAGCAACTTGATCATGAACATGTTGCACAAGCTTGGGAGAGGATGAAATTAATTATACGTAATTGCCTTACTCATGGTTTGAATCTGTGGATGATTATACAAATTTTTTATGCCAGATTGAATTTTGCTTCTAGAAATCTTTTAGATTCGGCCGCAGGAGGCACTTTTATGGAAATCACTTTAGGAGAAGCTACTAAACTCCTAGATAATATTATGGTTAATTATTCTCAATGGCACACTGAAAGATCCACTAATAAGAAAGTGCATGTGATAGAAGAAATTAATGTTTTGAGTGGAAAGATGGATGAACTTATGAAATTATTGGCTACTACGAGTATTTCTTCTGATCCTAATGATATGCCTTTGTCTACTTTTATTGAGAATAATAATAAATCTATGGATCTGAATTTTGTTGGTAGGAATAATTTTGGTAACAACGCGTATAGAGGAAACTTTAATCCTAGGCCTTATCCTAGCAGTTCCTATAATAATTATGGTAATTCCTACAACAATTCTTATGGAAATTATAATAAGATGCCCTCTGATTTTTAATCTAATATTAAAGAATTTATTACTTCACAAAAGAATTTCAATGCTTTGATTGAAGAAAAAATGCTTAAGATTGATGAGTTGGCTAGGAACATTGATAGAATTTCTCTTGATGTTGATTCTTTGAAAGTTAGATCTATTCCACCTAAGCATGATATCAATGAGTCTCTCAAAGCCATGAGAATTTCCATTGATGAGTGCAAAGAAAGAACCGCTCGGATGCGTGCTAAGAAAGATTGCTTTATAAAAGCATGTTCTTCTAGTTTCCATGATAATAAAGATGAAGATATAAAGTTATTGATGTGTCCCCTATTAAATCTTTGTTTTGCAATATGAATCTTGATAATGATGGGACTGAATATGATCCACCTTTACCTAGAAGGCATTCTAAAAATTCGGAGTCTTTAGATCTTGATGCTAAAATTGTTAAAAGTGGGATTGAAGAAGTCAAAACTTTAAATAGTAATGAACCCACTATTTTGGATTTCAAGGAATTTAATTATGATAATTACTCTTTGATAGATTGTATTTCCTTGTTGCAATCCATGCTAAATTCTCCTCATGCTTATAGTCAAAATAAAGCTTTTACCAAACATATTGTTGATGCTTTGATGCGATCTTATGAAGAAAAACTTGAGTTGGAAGTTTCTATCCCTAGAAAACTTTATGATGAGTGGGAACCTAATACTAAATTAAAACTAAAGATCATGAATGCTATGATTTATGTGATTTGGGTGCTAGTGTTTCCACTATTCCCAAAACTTTTTGCGATTTGCTAGGTTTCCATGATTTTGATGATTGCTCTCTAAACTTGCACCTTTGCGGATTCCACTATTAAGAATCCTATGGGAAGAATTAATGATGTTCTTATTGTTGCAAATAGGAATTATGTGCCCGTAGATCTTATTGTTCTTGACATAGATTGCAATCCTTCATGTCCTATTATTCTTGGTAGACCTTTCCTTAGAACGATTGGTGCAATTATTGATATGAAGGAAGGAAATATTAGATTCCAATTTCCGTTAAGGAAAGGCATGGAACACTTTCCTAGAAACAAAATAAAATTACCTTATGAATATATTATGAGAGCCACTTATGGATTTCCTACCAAAGATGGCAATACCTAGATCTATCCTTGCTTTTTATGCCTAGCTAGGGGCGTTAAATGATAGCGCTTGTTGGGAGGCAACCCAATTTTATTTTTATTCCTTGCTTTTTGCTCCTGTTTAGTAATAAATAATTCATCTAGCCTCTTTTTAGGTTGTGTTTTTTGTGTTTAATTAGTGTTTGTGCCAAGTAGAACCGTTGGGAAGGCTTGGGGAAAGTCTTGTTAATCTTGCTGTAAAAAACAGAAACTTTAGCACTCACGAGAACTGCTGCCATTTTTATTTGGAAAGTGATATTTAGTTAATTGTTTTTGCGGATGATTAATATATAAATTCCTCACGTCTAGCAATTTATTTTATAATTTTTAGGGTTCCAGATCTTGTGCTAGCTACAGATTACTACAGACTGTTCTGTTTTTGACAGATTCTGTTTTTCATGTGTTGTTTACTTATTTTGATGAATCTATGGCTAGTAAAATAGTTTATAAACCATAGAGAAGTTGGAATACAGTAGGTTTAACACCAATATAAATAAATAATTAGTTCATGACAGTACCTTGAAGTGGTGATTTATTTTCTTATACTAACGGAGCTTACGAGTTTTCTGTTAAGTTTTGTGTTGTGAAGTTTTCAAGTTTTGGGTAAGGATTCGATGGACTATGGAATAAGGAGTGGAAAGAGCCTAAGCTTTGGGATGCCCAAGGCACCCCAAGGTAATATTCGAGGATATCCAAGAACCTAATCTTGGGGATGCCCCGGAAGGCATCCCCTCTTTTGTCTTCGTTCATCGGTAACTTTACTTGGAGCTATATTTTTATTCACCACATGATATGTGTTTTGCTTGGAGTGTCAATTTATTTTGTTAAGATTTGCTTTCTGTTATTTAGAACAATGTTTTGCATCTTTTATTTCAATAAAAGTGGCATTGATAGCCTTTACTATGCCTATTTTACAAGTCCTCATGTTGCCGTTTGAAAACAGAAAGTTTACCGCTGTTGCGATAATTCCCTAGAAAAGTCAGAATGTGATAAAATGTTGAAACCTTTTGCATATTAAGATATGATGAATTTACTACAGTGGGAATTTTCTTTCATAATTTTTGGATCTAGGGAAGTATGGATGTTTCTCCATTCTTTACAAACTGTCCTGTTTAGGCAGATTGCTGTTATGTTTTGCATTGTTTGCATATGTTTGCTTCTTTAATGATTCTATTTGAGGATAGGACTATTAAATATGCATAGGAATTTAGTATGCAATGTTGAATAATAATTTTAGTGATCTGCTACAGTAGAGTATGATAAGGTTTTTGCAATGGTTTATACTAACTTATCTCATGAGTCCTTGTTGAGTTTTGTGTGAATGAAGCTTTTGAGATTTAGGGAGACCGTGATATAAGAGGAATTAAGGAGACACAAAAGCTCAAGCTTCGGGATTACCAAGGCACCCCAAGATAATATTTCAATAAGTCTCAAGCGTCTAAGCTTGGGGATGCCCCGGTTGGCATCCCACCTTTCTTCTTCAACAACTATTGGTTAGTTTCGGTTGATCCTAAGTTTTTGCTTCTTCACATGATCTTTACCATTCTTAGAATGTCATTTTATTTTGCTTTGCTTGCTGTTTGAATAAAATACCAAGATCTGAAATTATTAAATGTTAGAGAGTCTTCACATAGTTGCATAATTATTCGACTACTCATTATTCTTCACCTATATCTTTCGGAGTAGTTTGTCATTTGCTCTAGTGCTTCACTTATATATTTTAGAGCATGGTGGTAGTTTTATTTTGAATAAATAGATGAACTCTCATGCTTCACTTAGATTATTTTTAGAGTCTTAAATATCATGGTAATTTGCTTAAAATCCTAATATGCTAGGTATTCAAGATTAGTAAAATTTTCTTATGAGTGTTTTGAATACTAAGAGAGGTTTGATGCTTGATGATTGTTTTGAGATATGGAGGTAATAGTATCAAAGTCATGCTAGTTGAGAAGTTGTGAAATTGAGAAATGCTTGTGTTGAAGTTTGCAAGTCCCGTAGCATGCACGTATGGTAAACGTTATGTAACAAATTTGAAACATGAGGCGTTATTTGATTGTCCTCCTTATGAGTGGCGGTCGAGGACGAGCGATGGTCTTTTCCTACCAATCTATCCCCCTAGGAGCATGCGCGTAGTGCCGAGGTTTTTGATGACTTGTAGATTTTTGCAATAAGTATGTGAGTTCTTTATGACTAATGTTGAGTCCATGGATTATACGCACTCTCACCCTTCCATCATTGCTAGCCTCTTCGGTACCGTGCATTGCCCTTTCTCACATTGAGAGTTGGTGCAAACTTCGCCGGTGCATCCAAACCCCGTGATACGATACGCTCTTTCATACATAAACCTCCTTATATCTTCCTCAAAACAGCCACCATACCTACCTATTATGGCATTTCCATAGCCATTCCGAGATATATTGCCATGCAACTTTCCACCGTTCCGTTTATTATGACACGCATCATCATTGTCATATTGCTTTGCATGATCATGAAGTTGACATCGTATTTGTGGCCAAGACACCGTTCATAATTTTTCATACATGTCACTCTTGATTCGTCGCAATCCCGGTACACCGCCGGAGGCATTCATATAGAGTCATATCTTGTTCTAGTATCGAGTTGTAATCTTTGAGTTGTAAATAAATAGAAGTGTGATGATCATCATTAATAGAGCATTGTCCCAAAAAAAGGCCAAATAAAAAAAGAAAGGCCAAATAAAAAAAATAAAAATAAAAGGGACAATGCTACTATCCTTTTTCCACACTTGTGCTTCAAAGTAGCACCATGATCTTCATGATAGAGAGTCTCTTATTTTGTCACTTTCATATACTAGTGGGAATTTTTCATTATTGGCTTGTATATTCCAACAATGGGCCTCCTCAAGTGCCTTAGGTCTTCGTGAGCAAGAAAGTTGTATGCACACCCACTTAGTTTCTTTTGTTGAGCTTTCATACATTTATAGCTCTAGTGCATCCGTTGCATGGCAATCCCTACTCCTTGCATTAACATCAATCGATGGGCATATCCATAGCTCATTGATTAGCCTTGTTGATGTGAGACTTTCTCCTTTTTGTCTTCTCCACATAACCCCCTCATTATTCTATTCCACCCATAGTGCTATGTCCATGGCTCGCGCTCATATATTGCGTGAAGGTTTATATGTTTGAGATTACTAAAGTATGAAACAATTGCTTGGCTTGTCATCGGGGTTGTGCACGATGAGAGCATTCTTGTGTGACGAAAATGGAGCATGACTGAACCATATGATTTTGTAGGGATGAACTTTCTTTGGCCATGTTATTTTGAGAAGACATAATTGCTTAGTTAGTATGCTTGAAGTATTATTATTTTTATGTCAATATGAACTTTTATCTTGAATCTTTTGGATCTGAATATTCATGCCACAATTAACAAGAATTACATTGAAATTATGCCAAGTAGCACTCCGCATCAAAAATTCTGTTTTTATCATTTACCTACTCAAGGACGAGCAGGAATTAAGCTTGGGGATGCTGATACGTCTCCAACATATCTATAATTTTTGATTGATCCATGCTATATTATCTTATGTTTTGGATGTTTATGGGCTTTATTATACACTTTTATATTATTTTTGGGACTAACCTATTAACCCAGAGCCCAGTGCCAGTTTCTGTTTTTTGCCTAGTTTAGGGTTTCGAAGAAAAGGAAAATCAAACGGAGTCCAATTGACCTGAAACTTCACGGAACTTATTTTTGGAAGGAAAGCAACCTGGGAGACTTGGAGTCCACGTCAAGGGAGCTTCGAGGAAGCCACGAGGTAGGGGGGCGCCCACCCCCCTGGGCGCGCCCTCCACCCTCGTGGGCCCCTCGTGCCCCCCCTAACGTACTTCTTCCGCCTATATATATCCATATACCCTAAAACTACCGGGGAGCACAAGAGATCAGGAGTTCCGCCGCCAGAAGCCTCTGTAGCCACCGAAAGCCAATCTAGACCCGTTCCGGCACCCTACCGGAGGGGGAATCCCTCTCCGGTGGCCATCTTCGTCATCCCGGTGCTCTCCATGATGAGGAGGGAGTAGTTCTCCCTCGGGGCTGAGGGTATTTACCAGTAGCTATGTGTTTGATCTCTCTCTCTCTCTCATGTTCTTGATTTGGCACTATCTTGATGTATCGCGAGCTTTGCTATTATAGTTGGATCTTATGATGTTTCTCCCCCTCTACTCTCTTGTAATGGATTGAGTTTCCCCTTTGAAGTTATCTTATCGGATTGAGTCTTTAAAGATTTGAGAACACTTGATGTATGTCTTGCCGTGCGTATCTGTGGTGACAATGGGATACCATGTGAATCACTTGATGTATGTTTTGGTGATCAACTTGCGGGTTCCGCCCATGAACCTATGCATAGGGGTTGGCACACGTTTTCGTCGTGATTCTCCGATAGAAACTTTGGGTCACTCTTTGAGGTTCTATGTGTTGGTTGAATAGATGAATCTGAGATTGTGTGATGCATATCGTATAATCATACCCACGGATACTTGAGGTGACATTGGAGTATCTAGGTGACATTAAGGTTTTGGTTGATTTGTGTCTTAAGGTGTTATTCTAGTACAAACTCTAGGGCTGTTTGTGACACTTATAGGAATAGCCCAACGGGTTGATTGGAAAGAATAACTTTGAGGTGGTTTCATACCCTACCATAATCTCTTCATTCGTTCTCCGCTATTAGTGACTTTGGAGTGACTCTTTGTTGCATGTTGAGGGATAGTTTTATGATCCAATTATGTTATTATTGTTGAGGGAACTTGCACTAGCGAAAGTATGAACCCTAGGCCTTGTTTCAACGCATTTCAATACCGTTTATGCTAACTTTTACCATTAGTTACCTTGCTATTTTATATTTTCAGATTACAAAAACCATTATCTACTATCCATATACCACTTGTATCACCATCTCTTCGCCGAACTAGTGCACCTGTACAATTTACCATTGTATTGGGTGTGTTGGGGACACAAGAGACTCTTTTTTATTTGGTTGCAGGGTTGCTTGAGAGAGACCATCTTCATCCTACGCCTCCTACGGATTGATAAACCTTAGGTCATCCACTTGAGGGAAATTTGCTACTATCCTACAAACCTCTGCACTTGGAGCCCCAACAACGTCTACAAGAATAAGGTTGTGTAGTAGACATCAAAGGCCTAGGATTAAAATTTCCTCTATACGCGTTGTTACCAAAATTGTTCCTACCAACAAAATTCACATCCATAGATTCATTATTATTCTCAATCAAAGTAGACAAGGGCATATAATTAGGATCAGAAGAACCACTTTTACTAGCAAATAATTTCATAAGTTCATCCATCTTTCCACTCAAACCATTAATTTCTTCTATCGCATGCACCTTTTTATTAGTAGATCTTTCAGTATGCCATTGAGAATAATTAACCATAATATTATCTCGGAGTTTAGTAGCTTCTCCTAAAGTGATTTCCATAAAAGTGCCTCCCGCGGCCGAATCTAAAAGATTTCTAGAAGAAAAATTCAATCCGGCATAAAAATTTTGTATAATCATCCACAAATTCAAACCATGAGTAGGGCAATTACGTATCATTAATTTCATCCTCTCCCAAGCTTGTGCAACAAGTTCATGATCAAGTTGCTTAAAATTCATAATATCGTTTCTAAGGGAGATGATCTTAGCGGGAAGAAAATACTTAGAGATAAAAGAATCTTTGCACTTATTCCAAGAATCAATACTATTTTTAGGCAAAGACAAAAACCAAGCTTTAGAATGATCTCTAAGCGAAAAAGGAAATAGCTTCAATTTAACAATATCGTTATCCACATCTTTCTTCTTTTGCATATTGCTACCTCTTGAGCACTGCGTTGGTTTTCCCCAAAGAGGAAGGGATGATGCAGCAAAGTAGCGTAAGTATTTCCCTCAGTTTTTGAGAACCAGGGTATCAATCCAGTAGGAGGCTATGCGCGAGTCCCTCGTACCCGCACAAAACAAATAAATCCTCGCAACCAATGCTACCTCTTGAGCTCTGCGTTGGATTTCCCCGAAGAGGAGAGGATGATGCAGCAAAATAGCATAAGTATTTCCCTCAGTTTTTGAGAACCAAGGTATCAATCCAGTAGGAGGCTACGCATGAGTCCCTCGTACCTACACAAAAACAATAGCTCAACGCAGCCAACGCGCTTAGGGGTTGTCAATCCCTTCACGGCCACTTACGAAAGTGAGATTTGATAGAGATGATACGTAATATTTTTGGTATTTTTGGTATAGAGATGCAAAGTGAAAAGTAAAAGGCAAAGTAAAAAGCAAAGCAATAATAAAGTGATGGAGATTGATATGATGAGAAAGAGACCCGGGGGCCATAGGTTTCACTAGTGGCTTCTCTCAAGAGCATAAGTATTCTACGGTGGGTGAACAAATTACTGTTGAGCAATTGACAGAATTGAGCATAGTTATGAGAATATCTAGGTATGATCATGTATATAGGCATCACATCCGAGACAAGTAGACCGACTCCTGCCTGCATCTACTACTATTACTCCACTCATCGACCACTATCCAGCATGCATCTAGAGTATTAAGTTAAAAACAGAGTAACGCCTTAAGCAAGATGACATGATGTAGAGGGATAGTTTCATGCAATATGATAAAAAAACCCATCTTGTTATCCTCGATGGCAACAATACAATACATGCCTTGCTGCCCCTTCTGTCACTGGGAAAGGACACCGCAAGATCGAACCCAAAGCTAAGCACTTCTCCCATGGCAAGAAAAACCAATCTAGTAGGCCAAACCAAACTGATAATTCGAAGAGACTTGCAAAGATAAACAATCATACATAAAAGAATTCAGAGAAGATTCAAATATTATTCATAGATATACTGGATCATAAACCCACAATTCATCGGTCTCAACAAACACACCGCAAAATGAATATTACATCGAATAGATCTCCATGAGAGAGGGGGAGAACATTGTGTTGAGATCCAAAAAGAGAGAAGAAGCCATCTAGCTACTAAATATGGACCCGTAGGTCTGAAGTAAACTACTCACACTTCATCGGAGGGGCTTGGATGATGATGTAGAAGCCCTCTGTGATCGATGCCCCCTCCGGCGGATCTCCGGAACAGGCCCGAAGATGGGATCTCATGGATACAGAAAGTTGCAGCGGTGGAATTAGGTTTTTGGCTCCGTATCTGATCGTTTGGGGGTACGTGGGTATATATAGGAGGAAGAAGTACGTCGGTGGAGCGACAGGGGGCCCACGAGGGTGGAGGGCGCGCCTAGGGGGCAGGCGTGCCCCCCTACCTCGTGGCCTCCTGTTAATTGGCTTGACGTAGGGTCCAAGTCTCCTGAGTTATATTCGGTGAGAAAATCACGTTCCCGAAGGTTTCATTCCGTTTGGACTCCATTTGATATTCCTTTTCTTCGAAACCCTAAAACAGGCAAAAAACAACAATTCTGGGCTGGGCCTCCGGTTAATAGGTTAGTCCCAAAAATAATATAAAAGTGGATAATAAATCCCAATAATGTCCAAAACAGTAGATAATATAGCATGGAGCAATCAAAAATTATAGATACGTTGGAGACGTATCAACCAACGCGATAAGGGGTTGTCAATCCCTACACGGCCACTTACGAGAGTGAGATCTGATAGATATCATAAGGTAATATCTTTGGTATTTTTATGATAAAGATACAAAGTAAAATAAAAGCAAAGTAAAAAAGCAAAGGAAATTACTAAGTATTGGAAGATTAATATGTTGAAGATAGACCCGGGGGCCATAGGTTTCACTTGTGGCTTCTCTCAAGAGCATAGGTATTCTACGGTGGGTGAACGAATTACTGTTGAGCAATTGATAGAATTGAGCATAGTTATGAGAATATCTAGGTATGATCATGTATATAGGCATCACGTCCGAGACAAGTAGACCGACTCCTGCCTGCATCTACTACTATTACTCCACTCATCGACCGCTATCCAGCATGCATCTAGAGTATTAAGTTAATGAAAACAGAGTAACGCCTTAAGCAAGATGACATGATGTAGAGGGATAAACTCATGCAATATGATGAAAACCCCATCTTGTTATCCTCGATGGCAACAATACAATACGTGCCTTGCTGCCCCTACTGTCACTGGGAAAGGACACCGCAAGATTGAACCCAAAGCTAAGCACTTCTCCCATTGCAAGAAAGATCAATCTAGTGGGCCAAACCAAACTGATAATTCGAAGAGACTTGCAAAGATAACCAATCATACATAAAAGAATTCAGAGAAGATTCAAATATTGTTCATAGATAGACTTGATCATAAACCCACAATTCATCGGTCTCAACAAACACACCGCAAAAAGAAGATTACATCGAATGGATCTCCACAAGAGAGGGGGGGCATTGTATTGAGATCCAAAAAGAGAGAAGAAGCCATCTAGCTAATAACTATGGACCCGTAGGTCTGAGGTAAACTACTCACACTTCATCGGAGGGGCTATGGTGATGATGTAGAAGCCCTCCGTGATGGATACCCCCTCCGGCGGAGCTCCGGAACAGGCCCCAAGATGGGATCTAGTGGATACAGAAAGTTGCGGCGGTGGAATTAGGGTTTTGGCTCTGTATCTGATCGTTTGAGGGTACGTAGGTATATATAGGAGGAAGGAGTATGTCGGTGGAGCAACAGGGGGCCCACGAGGGTGGAGGGCGCGCCTGGGGGGGTAGGTGCGCCGCCTACGTTGTGGCCTCCTCCTTTGTTTCTTGACGTAGGGTCCAAGTCTCCTGGATCATGTTCGGTGAGAAAATCACGTTCCCAAAGGTTTCATTCCGTTTGGACTCCGTTTGATATTCCTTTTCTTCGAAACCTTAAAATAGGCAAAAAAATAGCAATTCTGGGTTGGGCCTCCGGTTAATAGGTTAGTCCCAAAAATAATATAAAAGTGGATAATAAAGCCCAATCACTACAAAAAAAGACACATCCATGACATTTTGGGCCGAACAAATTTTATTTCTGTCATACATATGACACTTCTATGACGATAATTGTGACAAAACCCGGTATCATCATAGATGTGGTGGGCTCCTACTTCTATGACAAAAAATCATGACAGAAAATGGGCTTTTTGTCCTGGGCGGGCCGGAGACGCAGCTGCATGACATTCTTTGGGCCGTCCATGACGGAAAAAACCATGGTAGAAGCGAGGGGGAGGAAAATTTCGGGGAGTTCCCGGTTACGGTGGGAGGTCGGGGGCCGAGCGATGCGCGTTTCTCTCATACACGTACACGCATGTGTGCGAGGCGTTGGCTCTAACTGAACCCTAGCGAGGCGTTGGGCTCTAACTGAACCCGAGCGATTGCACTGCAGGCTAGGCGTTACTGAACCCGAGCGATCGATCGATGGCTGTTAACTGAACCCGATCGAGCGATTCCTTCGCTACTGCTGCTAACTAAAGACGATCGATGGGATGAAGAGTGAGCGTTGCGGGGGGTTTGGATGAAGAGTGAGCGGTGGCGTTGCCTCTGGATGAACAGGACCACGTGGTGTGGTGGAGGGCTGGATGAACAGTAGACGGTGGAGGGGCACCTGTGGAGGGGTGGATGAACAGGACCCCGTGGTGTGGAGGGCTGGATGAACAGTAGACGGTGGAGGGGTGGTTGAACAGGACCCCGTGGTGTGGAGGGCTGGATGAACAATAGGCGGAGGAGGGGTGCCCGTGGAGGGGTGGTTGAACAGGACCCCATGGTGTGGAGGGCTGGATGAACAGTAGACGGTGGAGGGGTGGTTGAACAGTAGCCGGTGGAGTAGCACGCGGTGGAGGCTGGATGAACAGGAGCCCGTGGAGGCTGGAGGAGGTCGACGGTGGAGATGAACAGTATCCCGTGGAGTCCCGTTTTGCGGTACGCCACACCCCTCCCGATGAACAGGACCCCCGTTTCGACCGTAGCACTCCAACACAAGTCTGTTTCCTCCGTTTTGCGGTACGCCACACCCCTCCCGATCAACAGGACCCCCGTTTCGACCGTAGGTGGTCCATTTCCTCCGTTTTGCGATACGCCAGACCCCTCCCGATGAACAGGATTCTGTTTTGAACGTGGCCGGTCGAACACAAGGCCGTTTCCTCCGTTCTGCGGTACGCTAGGCCTCGTTTCCATCGCCTGTTCCGTCCAAGCCCTCCCGATGAACACGACGCATTCCGTTGCCTCCCTATGAACACGACGCATTCCGTTGCCTCCCCATGAACACGACGACGACGCTGTTTCTCCGTCCTGACCCAGCAATGTACACGAGCCCTGGCCACACGTATGCGCGAGTAGGCGTTCGAGACCCCGCCCGTATGTACACATACGTGGCCGTATTTTCTTTCTTGCACCCTGGCCGCTGTACGTACGTGTACATGCTATGTGCGCGCCTCTACTACGACACGTGCGCGCCTCTACATCGACCAGTATGTACGGACACGTTCGCGACCAGAATGACAACGCTATGTACGCTTCGACCAAGTGGGTCCCGACTATCAGGCACTTCCTTGCCCGCGAAGATGTAGCTGGTGGGTCCCAGCAGTCAGGGAGGCGAAATACGGTGGCTCGTCCGTGGGTCCCCGCTGTCAGGTGGAGGAATAATTATTTTGCACGTAATAAGGAGGCACTTCCTTACTGCGGCCGTGGACCCAGCTGTCAGCCTCTCCATGTACAGTCCATGTCCGATGGAAGCCGTTCCTTGACCATGTTGACCATGCCGCACCAAGAGCACCAGGGCAGTGGATGACGGCGAGGCCTAGGAAGGGGACGATGCGGAGCCAGGAAGACGCGGTAGTGGATGCCCACGCGTAGAGGAGTACGAGGGCACTGGTTCACTGCGGTGTGAGGCTGCCGTCACCGCAGAGTAACAGGGGGTGTGGGTGAGTAGAGGGATGGCCTGGCCAGCGGTGGGAGTAGTAGGGTGCGGTGAGGCCTCCGCCGCATCGCAGCCGGCCACGGGAGGCAGGAGCACGAGGCACGACCGGCGCTGGTTTGGGCGGCTGGAGCAAGAAGACTAGAGGTTGAAGAAGCACTATGGCCGTTGGATGGACATCGTATGGTCACTGGAGTTAGAATCATGCATATTGACTAAGTTGACAAAGCCCTCCATCCCCGTCAACTTAGTAGGCCCACAAGTCAGCCTGCCACTATACTGGGTCCCAGCTAACAGGGGGAGTATTCATTTTTTTGTGCGTAATAAGGAGGCACTTCCTTGCGTGCAAAGATATAGCTGGTGGGTCCGAGCTATCAGCGGCGGTAACATTTTTTCATGAAATACAGAGGCCCTTTCGGTGGGTCCCTGATGTCAGGTGGAGGAATCATTATTTTGCGCGTAATAAGGAGGCATTTCCTTGCATGCGGCCGTGGACCCAGCTGTCGGCCTCTCCACGTACAATCCACTTAAGATGCATGTCGGTCGTTGACCACATTGACCAGGCTGCGCCGAGAGCACCAGGGCGGTGGACGACTGCGAGGCCTAGGAAGGGAACGACACGGAGGCAGGGAAGACCCGGCAGTTGTTTCCCACGCGGAGGGGAGTACGACTGTACGAGGGTTTACTGGTTCGTCTGCCGTCGCCGGAGAATAACAATAGGTGTGGGTGAGTAGAGGGATGGCTAGCCTAGCGATGGGAGTATGGTAGGGCGGTGAGGCCTGCACGGCAGCACAGCCGGCCGCGGGGAGGAGGGAGCAGGCAGTCCCGCCGGCGCTTGTTTGAGCGGCTGGAGCAGGAAGAGCAGAGATTGAACAAGCACGACGGTCGTTGGATGGACATCCAACAGTCACTGCTTGTGCGTCAACCTTTTTTTAGGAAAGCCTCAAATCTGTGGAAAACAGCATACAGCCCATCTGCCATTATTTCTAATAATTTACAGCCCATTTGCTAATTATTAAGGTTTTTTGGAGCCCATATTCTTTTTGTTAGCATTACAGCCCAAATTGTGGCCACAGTTAAAAAATTATACGAAATTTTGCATATTTCGGTGCGGTCCGAACTGTTTTTAATCCCGATATTTCGACTCACATTCAAACTGATTTTAAAAATAAATGTATATCAATATAAAATCCAACAAATTCTCCACGCATAAAAATTAATGTAATTTAAAATCTTGAAATGAAAAAAAAGATATTTGAAACTAATTGCTGGTTTGATGTGTTTTAAAAATGTACAGCCCATTTCTCATTACTGGTGGGCCATTTTCTCGGCCAACCGAATGAAAGCTCTCCTCGTCTTGAAAGATTTGCAGCCCAACAGGCCTGACAAAGCGACTTACTTGGCAAATCACAAAACAACTGAGATGTGGCCGTGGACCCAGCTGTCAGCCTCTCCACGTACAGTACTCTTCCGATGGAAGTCGTTCCTTGACCACGTTGACCACGCCGCGCGGAGAGCACCACAGCGGTGGACGACGGTGAGGCCTAGGAAGGGGATGACGTGAAGCCCGGGAAGACGCGGCAGTGGAAGCCCGTGCAGAGAGGAGTACGCGGGTTCACTGGTTCGGCTGTGGTGTGAGGCTGCCGTCGCCACAGGGCCTGGCCAGCGGTGGGAATAGTAGGTGGTGAGGCCTCCGCGGCAGCACAGCCGGCCACGGGAGGCAGGAGCATGCGGCACGACCGGCGCTGCTTTGGGCGGCTGGAGCAAGAAGACCAGAGGTTGAAGAAGCACTATGGCCGTTGGATGGACATCGTACGGTCACTGGAGCTAGAATCGTTCATATTGACTAAGTTGACAAAGCCCTTCGTCCCCGTCAACTTTGTTGGCCCACAAGTCATCCTCCCACTATGGTGGGTCCCAGCTAGCAGGGGGGTATTCATTTTTGTGTGCGTAATAAGGAGGCACTTCCTTGCGTGCGAAGATATAGCTGGTGGGTCCGACATGTTAGCGGGGGGAACGTTTTTTTCGCGAAATACAGAGGCCCTTCCGGTGGGTCCCAGCTGTCAGGTGGAGGAATCATTATTTTGCACGTACAGTCCATGGCCGATGGATGTCATTCGTTGACCAAGTTGACCAGGCCGCGCCGAGAGCACCATGGCGGTGGACGACGGCGAGGCCTAGGAAGGGAACGACACAGAGCGGGGGAAGACTCGGCAATGGTTACCCACGCGGTGGGGAGAATGAGGGTTTACTGGTTCGGCTGCCGCCACCGGAAAATAACAGGAGGTGTGGGTGAGTAGAGGAATGGCCTGGCCAACAATGAAGTAGGGTGGGGTGGTGCGGCCTGTGCGGCAGCACAGCCGGCCATGGGAGGCGGGAGCAGGCAGTCCCACTGGAGCTGGTTTGGGCGGCTGGAGCAAGAAGATCAGATATTGAAGAAGTAGCACGGCCGTTGGATTAACATCCAACGGTCACTGCTGCTAGAATCGTTTGTGGACTAAGTTGACAAAGCCAAAGTACACGTCAACCTAGTAGACCCACAAGTCAGCCTCCAAATCTGTCCCAAACAGCATACAGCCTGAAATTTCTAGCCACATTCAAATTAATTTTAAATATAAATATACCTTAATTTAAATTCAATGAAATTTTACCCGCACAAAAATAATGAAATTTAAAATATCAAAATCCGAAAGAAAACAGTATTTTGGAACTAATTGTGTGTTTGCTGTATTTTTTCATTTTACAGCCCATTTATTATTACTTATAGGCCATTTCTTATTACTTATAGCCCATTTTCTGGGCAAAATGCATCCCTCCTTGTCTTGAAAGATTTCCGGCCCAGCAGGGCGTAGAAAAGCAAGTAGGCCTACGTTGGTTATTCTGCAAAAAACAAAATAGCCTCCTAGCAATTTTTAGAAAGGAAAAAAACAAACTGGGCTGGCCATGTGCTAAACATATGAAATAAAAGCCTGGGCTAGACGGGCCACGGGTCCTGCACAACCCAGTTGATTCCCTTCTCCGTCCCGAAAAAACAAAATTACTGCGCGCGCTGCTGGGTCCCTACTGTCATCCTCACCATGTACAGTCATCCCTTATTCCTCTCGGTTGTTGACCATGTTGACAACACCGGAGGGCGGCACCGCGGTGAGCGAACCAAGGCGGAGGACGATGGTGAGGCCTCGGACGGGAACGAACAGGAGCCGGGGCAGATCACAGCCAGTCGTGGGAGGCGGGAGCAGGCGGTCCCGCCGGCGCTGGTTTGGCTTTGGCGGCTCGAGGAAGAAGAGACCGAAGAAACGCGACAGACGTTGAATGTCAATCCAACGGTCAAGGTTGGCACAATCGTTTTGTTGACTAAGCGGACACCAAGTAGCATACTTTTTATATATAGGAAGAAAACTGCGAGGAAAATGCATTCGTCTGCCGTCCTCCTCACAGGAGCGTTCGCCACATAAGTGACTAGCACCCTTGGTTTTCAACCGAGAGGTCTTGGGTTCGAGTCCCAGGAACTCTCAATTTTTTCCTCCTTCCTTCCTCACAAAAAAGGGAAAGAAAATCAAAGACTTGGGAAGGCGTACAGAACAAGCTAGTGTACCAGTAATGAGACGTTGACGAGTTTTAGAAAAAATAAAGACGTGCTCCTGTAGCTGGTTCGAATCCAAACCTAGACTATGACTATATATGGTGCTATGCTACTCTGCAAGTAATGAAACTGACATATCCAACGTTCGCTTCTCCTCTTCTCTACTTACTCTGCCTAGCATCAGAAGCTCTGGCCGCAGCAACCATGTCCGCTGGCTGCTCGTCCACCTGCTCTTCAACAGGCAACAACCAGATATGCGCCAAGTCGCAACCCGTACCATCGCCTGTGGGTCTCATCACACCCTCGCCGGCACGCGCACCGCAGCCGATTGCTCATCGCAACCCGCTGCCGTTGGTTTGGTGCCACTGCTGCAAATCACGCAGAGTCATCCGTCGCGTCTCAATCACAATCCGCAACCCTGGCCGAGTCTTCTACAAATGCCCGAATCATGGGGTAATAATATGTTTAAGTGTTGTTCTGCTGCTTTCAGTTGCTGATTTTTTTAATAGTTTGGTTGATGATCTACCAATTTGATTCATGTAGAAAAGGGAAGATTCATGTGATTTGTATTTCTGGGAAGTTGCTGATGTGGGGGAATGCAACTACGCTGATTATTTGGTTAGCCGAGGAATCCCAATACCAGCAGGTTGGGGTGTTGGACAAGTAACTGAAGGAACGGCAGAAGAGGAAGATGTAGAGCAGAAGCTTAAATATGCAGTTCCTCTGATCATGGCCAAGCAACAGCTGCTGAACGGCCTTGACAGCAATGAGGAGATGAAAGAGCTTGTGAAGATAATGGGAAAAATCGATGTGCTCTGTAGGATGATTGTCTCTTTATTTGCAGTGTATGTAGCACTCGTGTTGTATTCAGTGGCTACGACATGAGCACTTTGCTGAAACTAGTAATGAATGAAACCTATGTAGCAGGCTGGGCGTAGTGTTGTGAACATCTAATGATTTCTACTAACGGAAATTAGGGGGTATCCCCTTTTGCTCATATAAATAAATAAATAGCAGAGGCCCTGTCGGGTCAGCTTTGTTCTCATTCGAAGACGTCGAGCAAATTGCAGTCCAACAGCAAACTATGTCATCAAATTCAAGTTTCACAACCAAATATGAGTACAACTAAACAACAATGTCATCATGTTTTAGTTGTCATACAACCACCAAATACAAATCAGCATACATAACAAGTGATGTTCTCACAGCAAAATACTAAACAACATGTTCATCAGGTTTCAGTTGTAATAGTAAACACAATTTCACATAGTAGATAAAAAACGTCTTCTGACAGGCAAATACAACAAAAGCAATGTAATCATCACCCGCAGCAGCAGCGTCAACATCTTCGCCATGTGTATCAGTCTGAATCGTAATTCCCCACAGTGTCATCTTCTTCTTCGTCCTCAATGTCCTTGAACGTTGGCTTCTTCTTGATCAACTCTTGTATGTCCACAGCACGACAGGCAATCTTTTCGCCGGCGTCATTGACGTGATGGTTCTCAAAGATATTAGGAACATCTGTGTTATCTTGTACATCAGGAGCAGTGTAAGCATCATCTTGTTGTGCAACTTCATTAAACGAATTCCTCTGCTCAAACCTTTGCAATACTCTCCAGTCATCGCTACGTGCAAATGTATCTTCCAAGAAAAATATCTATGTTGCTTGATTTGCCAAAATAAAAGGCTCGTTGGTCTGGTACGCCGCCTTGACATTGATGGATTTGAAATAATCATCAGCTCTGGGTTTTGCGATCCTAGAAAATAGGTTATACCAACGACAGCACAACAGAACCACACACCGATGATCCTTGAAACTGGAGATATACTGCAACTGAATAATGTCTGTTATGTTAGCATACATTTCAGTTGTCTCTTTGTCATACGTATCCGTGCTCATGATGGCACTGTTTTGTGTCTTCCTGCCTTCGTCTCGTGCAAGGGTGTTGTAGCGCACATCTCCAACAACGCAAGATTCATAATGTCTTACTCGAGTATCAGGACCCATTGCTAGTGAGTAAAGGGCATCATCAACTGCCTGCCCATCCTCCCGCATCTTCTTAACCTATGGTTAGAAAATAGACAAGCTGATCATCTTATGTACTCAATATATTAAAAAAACTAACAGTGCACTTCAAAAGCTTACATGGTTCTTGAACCATTTCGCAAATCCTGCCATAACCAGTTTGTCAATGTTTCTTGGATTTTTCGGTAGTAACTCCTCTTTGTAGATGCTGCACAACATATTGATCGCATCAAACATCTAAATATATAAGAATGTGCTGCAAGTTTAGTAGATTACGATGTATAAGCTGCAGTACTGCACTTACTTGATATAAGGTAGTATCTCAGGACAGTTATTCAACACATACCAAACCATTTTGTCCAAATCTTTAGGTTTGTCCTCTTGTCGACTCTTCCCTGTAACTCGAACAGAATAATCGAAAACATTGAGCCCGGGATTGTCTTCACCCACCTCTTTGCTAAGCTGATCAACTGTTTCAATGTATTTTGAGCAGAATGTCAACGCTTCTGTAGCAATGTAGGCCTCTGCAATGGAACCCTCGGGTCTAGCTCTGTTCCTAACATAGCCCTTGAAAGTGCCTAGCCGCCTTTCAATAGGGTACATCCAGCCATACTGTACTGGACCTCTAAGTAGTGCCTCATCAGGTAGATGAACAGCCAAATGCACCATCACACCAAAGAAGGCTGGAGGATATATCTTCTCAAGGTCGCATACGATAGTTGGTATCTTGTCTCTAAGACGCTCCAAAGCATCTATCCTGATATTCCTTCTGCAGAGTTCCCTGAAGAATAGTCCCAACTCTGCAACTGCTCTGTATAAGTCAGGGCGGCCCAATCCTCTAAGGATAACAGGTAAAACCCTTTGAAGTAGGACGTGGCAGTCATGAGTTTTCAACCCTTGTACCTGGTTTCCATCTGCACTGACTCTCCTTTCAGGGTTGGAAGCAAATCCATGTGGGAATCTCACACGTGACAGGACCTCGCAGAATTCTTTTCTTTTTACCTTGTCCAAGACGTACACAGCTGGTGCCATATCCCGTGGTTTACCTTCATCTTGCACCTGCAAATCCTTTCTGATACCCAGGTGTGTCAAATCAATCCTAGATTTTAAGGTATCTTTTGTCTTGCCTTCAATATTAAGAAGTGTGCCGATAATGATGTCACATATATTTTTCTCGATGTGCATCACATAAAGATTATGCCTTAGATCCAAATCTTTCTAATACTCCAAGTCCCACAAAGTGGACCTGCGGGTAAACAATAATCTTCCTTCTACCCTGCCACGCTTCCTTTTCCCGCTACCATTACCGGGATGGTTTCCTGGTGTAATATGCCCGACCTTCTCTAATTCCACTTGCAACTCATCGGCAGTGAGCCTCTTTGGCGCATCAGGGTTTTCATGCTTTGCATTGAACACATGTCTTCGGTATTTTCTAGGACGCGGCTTGTCCTTGGCAAGGAAACGTCGGTGTCCAATGTAACAGATCTTGCTAAGTATTGCGTATGACAGCGGATTCCTGTCACAGCGAACACATGCATTATAACCATGTGTCGTTCGCCCTGACATAGTGCCCAAAGACGGATAATCATGGATGCACCAAATTATAACAACACGCAGAAAGAAATCAGCTGGTGGGCTACTATATAGGTCTCGAGTGAGAACACCCTTCCATAGCTGTTGAAGTTCCTCCACAAGAGGCTCCATGAACAAATCAAAATCCTTTCCAGGACTGTTTGGACCTGGGATGAGCAAGACCATCATGTAGTTTGATTCTTCGGTGCAGACATTTGGAGGCATGTTGTAGGGAATAACAAGCACTGGCCACATGCTATATGTGGCGCTCTGGTGGCCAAATGGGTTAAATCCATCTGAAGCTAAGCCAAGTCTAATGTTTCTCGGGTCAGCAGCAAACTCTTTGTGTTTATCATTGAAGCTTTCCCACTCACTACCATGAGATGGATGGCTCATTACATTCTGATCTCTGTACTCCTGGTTCCTAGAATGACACAATACATCCTCTCTTGTTTCAGCATCATGAAACAAGCTCTGCAATCTTGGTGTAATTGGAAAATGTCTCAGAACATTATGAGGAATCCTCTTCAGAGCATCGCCATCTTTCCATCTTGATGATTTGCATTTCGGGCATTCACTTAAGTTGGCATAATCCTTCCGGAATAGAACACAATTATTCTTACAAACATGGATCATATCATATCCAATTCCAACTGCACAAAGGAAATTCTTCATTTTACTGTAGGTGTGTGGCAGCTCAGACGCATCTGGGAAAGATTCGCGGAAAGCAGCCAACATTGCATCGAATGATTTGTTGGTCATCCGCTCAGATGTCTTCACCTGAAGAAAGGTGACCATAGCTGAGAATACTGGTAGCTTATTTCCTGGGGTGACATCAATGTTGCATTGTTCCAACATGCGGGCACACCGTTTTTGTTCTGCAGGTGAAAGTTCACGGAATGCACAAACATTTCGTAGCATTGTTTCAATGTTGGTCAAACTCACTGGCTCCACCACCACCACCTCCTCCTCCTCTTCCACCTGAGCATCAGGCAGATCAAGATGGTGATCTACTGCTTCCATGTAGTCAATAACATTGACGTTCACAGCTTCACCATGATGAACCCACCTAGTATATGTGACCGACATCCCATACAAGTGTAGATGATTTTGCACAGTTGACTGGGGTCTTCTAACTGAATTCATAAAACTGCTACACGGGCATAGCACATCTGATTTCGGACCACCGTACTCAGCTCTGATAAAGTTCATGAAGTTTTCAACCCCCTCCACATACGCAACGGAGAATCTTCGAGCAGAAGTTATCCAAGTCCTGTCCATCTGTTAGACATACAAATTAGTTCTTCTACTAGATATTACAGGAAAAACATATATGCTTTTTTATGAAGTCCAGAAAAAATTACCTAGGTCGATGTCTAAAGCTATGGCAAGATATTTGGACGAGCAGATCTAAGTAAAGCTAATTCAGCAAATAGATTTGAGTGCCAAATTATGGCAGGCTGTTTCACTAGTCAATGAGGCCGAGCACACAGCCATCGAACTATCGAAGGCCATCGCAGCAACAAAGATCGAGTATAAAATGGTGTAGAGCTATTTCAGCTAACAGATTAGCTACTAGACCATGGCAATCTACGTCACAATAAATATATGGCAGGATATTTTAGCAACTAATCGGCCTTGGCATGCCATCTCAGCTAAGCAGATTGAGTGCAGAACAGGGCAAGGAAGCTTCTTAAGCAGAGCATATTGACAGTAAACTACTTCGGCAAACAGTGAGATTAACAGCGTCTATCAGCTAACATTCAGCGCTACACCGACATGAACGGGGCCTCAGTCTAGAATACGCGTACCGTGGGAGAAGTTGACCGCCGTGCATCTCCACACGAATGTCGCCAGCAGTGGCGGCACTGACTGCCATGCGCCTCCACAAGAACGTAGCTAGAGGTGGCGGCGCGGCTAGAGGACGACAGTCTACGAGAGCATACTGTGGGAGCAAGAGGATCGCCGAACCGCGGCGCTGACGTATCGGCGTGGCGGGAAGGGCGTCTTTGGCGGAGCGAATGGAGTGGAGGGGGACAGGGGGGAGGGGGGTTTGGGGAATATTATTGGCTAGTTGGCCGAAGGGCGGTTGAATCGGATTTGGGGGGAATTTTTGGGTGTTGGGGGGGAGGATTTTCGTGCGGTGGGCAGGGGGAGTTTGGCGCATGGTCGGTTTCTCCAAGTGCAGTCCCACGTGTCAGTGAAGAGGCAAGCCGAAGCGCGTTCCGTTTGTGTGAGCCGTGTGCAGGACCGAACGTGCGTGGGGTGCAATGCGACCGCGGCAGGAGTGCGGTGAGTGTACCGCATTTTTTCCTTTTAAACTAGGTGCTTCGCCCCCTAAAAAAATATGTTGCTTCGCGTGATCCATCGATACTACTACTAGTAATCCGGTAATCCCGACTAAAATGGCGCGTCCGGGTCTTTTCCCGCATGATATGCTGGGAGGTTGGCTTAGTTGGGTTGTTTAGGACGAGTAATGCTACACCTACGTAATCCCAGTTACGTAATTAACGCAATGTGAAACGTGTGAGCTGTTGATTGTAGATTGGGGGGAGGGAGGGGCCCACCACCATGGAAATCAGGGGAGGAGAGAGAGAGGCAATTTACGTTAACCCTTTCATAGGTTCCCGTAGATGTAGAAAGATGTGTCCGATCCTGCAATATAGGCCGTCCGATCTATATCTAACGGATAGGAAGGAAACTATGACAATTTACCCGCACTCCTCTCCACATTTGTAGATAAGGCTTTCCCTCGTTCATCATTTTCTCCCACAAGATCTTGATCTTCCGTGCAACGCACGGGCATCTTGCTAGTACTCCTACAATATGTATATTATTGTGAAAGTTCATATACACCGGCCGAGATTAATGCAAACACGGCAGATTTTCATTACATTTTGAACTTTTATAGGACAAAAAAATAAAAGAAACCCGACCCTAAACCTATTCTACGGTGGCGACCGACGTCCTCCATCTGTGATCTCCATGTACGGGGCGGGGTTCAAGACCCGTGAAGTGAAGGTGCGGTCTCCAGCGAGGAAAAGTAGAACACGGGAGACGGACCGGCCAGTTGGCACACCATGTCCTGCCGCCTCCCATGCCCTACTCATCCTCGGAGGAGTCCCCGACCTCGGCGGTGCCGGACGTTGGACGGCGGAAAGTAGGATGCATGGCTGACGGTGCTCCCGTCGTCGGCCGCTAGCGTGGCCACCGCCTGTGCGGCGACTTGAGCGAGGGCGGCGACCTCGAGCTCCATCCCCGAAGACAAGCTCTCCCGCAGAGCGTTCGCGCTTGCGGTCATGGCGGATGTGGTTCCAGGTAGGAGGACGATGCGCTATGGTGTGGAGGTTAGCTAGGCGTTGCCGCTTTAAGTAGCGCATTCCGGTGAGGCCAAGCGTCCGGGTGCGTCATTAAGTCGCCGGAGTTGGTTCTGCGGGCACCGAGCCTCTTAATGACGGCATACGAATGAACGACATGAATGCGGGCAGCTAGCGCCGGCTGGGAACGCACCGCGCGACGGCGCGAGGGATGAGGGTTTTGGTGTGCCAGGGTAGTCAGCTGCGGTCGTGGCAACATTGGAGATGCCCTTTGCTCACATGCGATCCCCGCATGTCATTGAAAAAGCAAGACGACACGGCATGGTCTCAGGTCCAGAGGATGCAGTTGGCCGCGCTACACCACTCCACGGACGCGTCGCGGCGCCCCGTGCATCCTCGACGAGCCGGGTGTTGGGTGTGTTTGGATTGTGGCCAAAGTGCACCTTGCCAAAATTTTGCTCATGACCAAAAGATTGGTCTTTGTTTGGATGGTTGCCATTTTTTTGGCATGCCAATGAACTCTAGCCAACTCTAGTTCATTTTTCTTGCCAATGTCGACCAAATCATGGGCAACCAATACCTCAACCAAAATTTTGGTCATGACCCAAAGATTGGTCTTTGTTTGGACGGTTGCCATTTCTTTGGCATGCCAATGAACTCTAGCCAACTCAAGTTCATTTTTCTTGCCAATGTCGGCCAAATCATGGGCAACCAATACCTCAACCAAAATTTTGGCTACCCAATGCTTTGATGGGGCAACCTTGGGCACAAACCAAACATACCGTTGGTCGTGCCACAACACTAACGCCACCCTCGGCAAGCTAAAACCGACCGTGTCTAGTGATGATATGAGCATGTCGCTCACTGCGGTCGCCATGTCCAGAGGCGGCGCTGGAGCTGCGCCCCGTTGTTGGCCCCAACGACCCACATGAACGGTTGTCGGTGGCGAGGAGGTCGTGGGCCAGCTCCTCCATTGGACTAGTCTGCGCTACATCGTCCCGACGGGTGTGCCCCACATGTCTGTTTCCCTAGTTTCCCGACCATATTCGAGCGTTAGTGCTCCGCGTTGCGCATTAGGCCTTTCACTATGTAGGCCAAGCGAGACAACTTATTGTTTATTTGAGCCGTTCAAGTATAATCATGTGGCGTTTGCTTATTTCTCATTCCTCTCCAACCCTCTTCTCCATCGATCATGTCGCCCTCTAGTCGAGTCCATCCTCCCGCATGCCTCATTTGAACATTTCGCCGAGTATCATTCACATGTACCCACCCTAGTCCTCTTTCAATAGATCTCTAGACCCCGAGATGAAATCGAGAGGGAACGAGTGGGGGCACGTGATACCTAAGGCGGATTCAAAATTTTGAACCGGTGATCATAGCATCCGTGTAATGCCCCGAGGGCGTTACAATCCGCAAATCATATATAAAGGGTATTCAATGTTCGTTTCGTTTTTGAACGTACAATATACTCCGTACTATCCTTTCTAGTTTACATATAAGTTTTATGTGTAGTCAAAGTATATCTACTTTGATCAAAAAGGTATCAACATTCAACAACGCCAATCAATATTGTTAGATTCATACGTACTCCTAGATTTGTACTCGAGATGGTTTCCAATTTGACTATTGACAAGATTAATAGTACATGAGATGTATAATGTGAAAATTATATCATTGGAAACTCCTTTCACATACGAATTTGACTGTATGCTTTGCATAAGTTGCATGTCATATATTATTACTCTAACATTTGGTCAAAGTTAGCCTCGAAAAACGCATTTGACCCTGTATGCTTTGTGTAAGTTGCATGTCATATAGGAGTATTATTAGTCTTACATTTGTGTAAGTTGCATGTCATATATTATTACTCTAACATTTGGTCAAAGTAGTATAGTGGAAGTGGATCCTCTGACGTAGGTATCCCTGCCTTACCCTCCCTTTCGGTCACTTACTAGCGGACCCCATGCTTGCTAGGCCCCGCATGTCAGTTACTCAATGGGTTCGGCCACGTTAGGGGATCCTCATCCGTAGTATACTCCCTCTGTTTTTATTTACTCCGCATAAAACGGAGGGAGTGGTGGTATAATAAATGACGCGGGCGGGGGAGGGGGAGGGACGTCGATTTGCTCTCAACTGCGGTCCCACAAGCGAGCGAAAACACAAGACGAAGTGTGTTCCATTCAGTGAGCGGCATGGAGGGCCCAGCGTGCCGGGCTGCAACATGAACGTGACAAGAGCGATGTACAGTCAAAACCGATTGACCGGTCGTCATCGGAACCACTATTCACACCAGAACCTTCGCTGCTCGGCCTACGCCAGCCACTTCCCTAAAACCACACGAAATCTCCAGCCCATTCCCCCACCTTTCGATCCCCTAGCCCGCATCAAGCGTCCCCTAGTTCGCCGGAAAGCCATGGTGCGCCGCAAGATCACTTACTACAAGGTGCTAACGCCCGAGCGCCACGTAGAAATCGCGGCGGCGGTCGGCGCCACAGACCTCCATTCCCAAGCTCGCTTTGCGGCGGGCCAATCCCCGAGTTCTCTAGAGCCAAGCTATGAGGAGGAGGAAGCCGATCCAATGTTCATGGCGGAGGTCGCGGCACAGAAGGCCCCCGATGGGTATGAGACGATGGACGTCGACTTCGTGCCGGCGTCCGAGTCCCCCATGGTGCAAGCGGACCAGCGGTTCAACATGGTGATACTAAAGGAGGACCGGGAGGCAGAGGCTCAACTCGATGCGGAGCGCGCGCATGCCGCTCCCATCGAGGCTCTCCTGCAGGCAGAACCGGATGTCGTGGATGTGAACCGGGCGGCAGAGGCTCAACTTGAGGCGGAGCACGCGGATGCCGCTGCCATCGAGGCCCTCCTGCAGGCGGAACCGGACGTCCTGGACTTGAACCAGGTGGCAGAGGCTCGACTCGACGCAGAGCGCGCGGATGCCGCTCTCATCGACGCCCTCCTGGAGGCGGAACCGAACGTCCTGGACTTGAACCGGGCGGCGGAGGCTCGACTCGATGCGGAGCGCGCGGATGCCGCTGCCATCAAGGCCCTCCTGCAGGCGGAACCGGACGTCCTTGATTTGAACCGGACTGTGCTCTCTTCCGTGCAGAGCGCCCGCACGCTCCGCTTGAACGAGTAGCTGGAGGCCGAGGACAACCACGGTGCGGAGACACACGTCGGCAGCGCCGGCTGGTTCGCGCCGGCAGCCAAAGACGACGAGGTCGTCTCTTTCCACGAGCAGTGATAGTTTTTCTTTATGTTGTTGTTTTTATGGATCTTTTGCTGTGTAAAAACATATATTTGTTATGCAAGTCGCCTGACTTGGGTCAGTCTACCATTTCAGGCGGTTGGATGAATATCCTACGTCTCCTAACCCTTCTTTCCTTCTTCCACACCTCTTCTTCTTCCCCAACAGACCACCACACGGGCCGTACAGATACTCCCCAACATGCGGTTGGATAAACATACTCTATGAACGAAAATTATGTGTCAGCGATAGGATGGCTCAGTTTGGTGTGTTCCCATGCGATAGCATTTGTCAGTGAGGGTGCGTTCCCTTGGTTGGGTTTGCGGCGTGCAGGAGCGACCGTGTGTGGGTGCGGTGCGACCGCAATAGCCGTGCGCAAGTGTACCTCCTTCTCATTTTGAAAACTTTAGGCAAGCTTGGAAAAAATGTGTGGCGAAGTTTGGCAATGCAAGGCCTAGACCCAAACAGGATAAGTACGTACGTACTAGGAGTACTAGTGTTAAAAAAGAAAGGCAGGGTTTTCCTTCACGGGATTTAATCGATACAAATCCTCGTTTCACGTGTCAATTAATGCATATTTTTCTCTCCAAATACCAAAGAGCTAACCATCTCCTCATCGCTTGATTAATGCAGCGCCATGCAAACCAACCTTCTCACTTCCGCATGCATGCAGGGGATATTAATGTCCTTGGTTCCTAACCCCATCAATTTTGCCTCGATTAGTGTTAGTGGCCCTTTGCAAATTGTAATTTTGATATACTGGCCTTGTGTACAAAAAAATGGAGGTAGTAACTATATTTGACTTCCTTCCCCATTGTGGTGACGTCGACGATGTTTTTGGGTGGTTTGGCGAAGTGCGTTCGATGGAGAACACCATTGAGGGAGACCATGGTAAGTCGTTTGCAATTGCCGCCTACAAGCCGAGACGACCGCCTTATTTGCATCCAGGAAGTCCTTTACTAGTACTACTATAACTAATGCGGTGAGATGGCTTCTCGAAGAAGACGATGGAGAAGCGGAGTCAGCGAAGAGTGAAATGATGGTTGCTTCATCCGTGCTTTTGTGATTTGACGCCTCACTGCTTTGTGATTTGTGATAGAAGGGACAGGGGAGTAGATTCTGTGCTCTATACTGTACTACATGCGTCCAAGCATGGGAGAAAGAGGAGAGACGTTGCATTTTTCTATTCCTTCAATCAATCAATCAATCAATCAGGGAGCTTCGGTTCCATCTTTTTGGCTTTGGCAACATCGTCCACAATGGTTCCCAAGATGCCAAAAGCTATTTTCACATTTGGCTACACATTCTGGATGCCCTTAACCGTACCACTTGGTTTTGCTCCTGTGTGCTATCTATACAAATCTCAATTATATTGATCTAAAAAATTATAGAATCGAGACTAGTAAAAAGGAGGTGATTTTGCCGCGTGGATGGCGGGGGAGGTTTCTTATTTTTGGAGGACGTTGTCCTGGCGGTTTGCTAACATGCGGTCCCACGTGTCAGTGCTTTACCAAGCCGATCCGCATCCCACATGAGGCAGAACAACGGCAGAAGCAACATGTGGTTAAGTTGAAGAAGATGAGGGAGAAGCGGATTCAGCAATGAGTGAAATGATGGTTGCTTCGTCCCTCCAACTTAACTGCGGGAAAGGTGCAGCTTTGTGATTTGACGCCTCATTTCTCGTTACTACGCCGGCGCCATGACTGGGGTGCTTCACCCCGGCTGCTCTGCATTGTATTCCGGTATGGCACGTGGACCCGGTAGCTTCATGTCCCACATGTCGGTGAAAGGGACTAGAAGATTTATGAAAGCGAGCGCTCCACTCTTACGACAGAGGAGTAGACGACACGACGACCCAGTGAACTGTCACTTGTACTGTATAGTACTATAGTTTTGCTGTTTCGCATGATCCATCGATACAAACCCGATTAAATAGGAAAGGGCGGGATTTTTCCCGCGCGGTAGATGATACCGGCCATACATTTCAAAGGCAATTTTAATGTATGCAAACTGAATAATTATAAGTAACAATATGATATCTAGTAAAACTAAAAACACATATGATTTATTGTGTTAGAGTGTAGTAGTAGTGCTGTATTGCATAGTTGTTAGATGTAACATGCGAGAACGTGTAGAGATGTAGTTTTGGAGGGCCTACAGAGAGAAAAGCGTAATACGGTCACCAAACTTCAGAATAAGCTGATTACGGTCACTATATACGTTTTGCGGTGATTATACGGTCACTTGCTCACAGCTCAGCATTGGATTGCACTCTATTGACTGGCCAAATAGTCTGCGTGGCGCCATGTTGACTAGTTAAATTGACCACGTTCGTTGTGGGTCCCACCTGTCAGTTCGCATAGGCAAAAGGTCAGATAAACACAAATTTACGCAGGCGCGACAAGGATCCAACCCGTGCGCGGGAATCACCTGGTTGTGTTTGTGTCTGTCAGGGCCTGATGTGTGCGCATGCACGTGTAGGTTGAGCACTTGAGCGTGAGTGTGTGTGTTGGTCGTGTGGTGTACTGGTGTGTGCATGCATGCGTGCGTGTGTGCGTGTGAGTGTTGCGTGTGTGTGTGTGCGTGGCTGCGTGTGTACGTGTGAGTGTTGCGTGCGTGCGTGGGTGCATGTGTTTGTGTGAGTGTTGCATGGATGCAGTTCATGTGCATGCGTGTGTGTGTGTACAATCACCACACCAACTCCTGTGTGTTAAAACAGACGGCTCAGCATACCAATACAAGGCCACCTTGTTCGCTGTGCCCGCGGTCATGACTTCGAACCACCGTCCAAATATTTTTTTTGTCGTTTGTTTTCATTCTTACTAGCAAGATGCCCATGCGTTGCATGTAACATCAGGATGCATTTGTATGACTTGTTTATCTTGTGAGAGAAAAGGATGAATGAGGGAAGGCCTTATTTGCAAATGTGGAGAGGTGTGTGGGTACCTTTTTGCAAAATTGCCATAGTTTCTTTCCTATCCATCAGATATAAATCGGACGGCCTATATTGCAGGATGGCAGGCACACCATCATCACCAACTCTGTTTTTTATAAGAGTGTATTTTATGTATTTTATAAGAGTGTAGATGTAGAGTAGATACAAGTCGACAGGTGGGCACGATGGTACTGAGATAATGTGATGCAACACTAGAGGTGCCACGTGGAGCGTTTAACTGGTCAACTAGTCATGTCATGAGAAAATACAGAGTTGTACGGTGAGCTCGTGACTGCATAATAACCACTAAACGTAAATGGTGACCGTAATGAGTGGATTCTAAAGTCCAATGTACGTATCGTGCTTTCGCTTCAAATACAATGCTCGTCATTGCATATATCGCGAGAGAAAGATGAAACATGTGTGAATTTTCTGGGGGCTTACTTTTAGAGGACTTGGAGATAGTTTTGTGTGCATACGTGAAAGGGGCGTACAGGGGGGGTATGCGATGAAGAGAGAGATGCTCTTCGTTTCTCTTTATTATGACTTACTTTGTATATAGTATAAAAATATACAAATTCACAGTGCGGAATAAATATCATTGTGGGCACCATGCAATGCAAATTAGCGTTCGTACTCCTCCATATAACTTTGTAATGTTGTATATATGTAGAAACTCTAAAATAATTTTTTGGCCACACTTTATTCAAAAGGAATGTTGTATGTGAAATAAATGTGAAGAGAGGGCTTTTTAGATCAATGGGGTACGTGATGTAACATGTGTGAATGTGTAGTTGATGCATTTGGCGGGGCCTAGAGAGGTATGTGTGTGTATTACGTATCTGAGAGAGGCATGGATAGAGGGGCCGACGGGGGGGGGCATGGGAGAGATAGCACGAGAAATGAGAGTGGTCTAGAGAGAGAGATGAATATGACGTCACGACAAGAGATTCCATTCCCTTGAGTGTGTATATGCAAGGGGGAGGGAATAGAGGCACCAGGAGAAATTTTCTGTGTGTGGTGTTTGTGTTGGTATGTGTGGGTGTGAGAAGATAATGAGACGTGGGGGCAGAGGGTGTGTCACCGCGTGAGGTCCGGTGGGTCGAGGTGAGGCCCTTCGTTCTGTTCCGTCCTGCGCCACATTGGTCGGCCCGTGATGCATTTAGGAAGACCCATGGATGACTAGTCGTACAAGAAAAAGATAGCAAAATTGTGAAGGACTCTGTGTCCACTGACAAAGCCGGCTAGGATTTGTAACCCTAGGTTCTCGGACTAAGGTAACCCCTTTATCTCTGATATTACTATTCATCCAACCTAACTTTAAGGGGCATCCTACAGAATGCTCTGCTAGAATCATACTCGTCGATTAGGAAGAGAGGTGTGAGACAATGCGTGAGAGATAGGCGTAAAGATAATGTGCGTACATGAGACACGTAGGCAGGTCCATGTATATAGAAAGGGTCGATGAGGATTGTGCGTGTGTATGTTTGCGAAAGGAAGAGTGCTTGTGATAAATGTTAGTGAAAACAGTTGTAAATGGTTACGAGAGGGAGGGAGGGTTATATCTAGAGCATGTGTGCGAGAAAGACACCTCGGGAGAGAGTGTGTGAGCATGTGTGAGAGACCACCGATGGAGAGTGAAACTAAATGTAAAAGACTGCTCTACACATTAATCAAAGATATAAATTGTATCCAAATATTAGGATGGGATCATGATATTTGCAATTCGCGTAAGGAGCGGTCATTGATCCATCAGATATCTAGATTCTATCAAATTTGAGCATGTCTATGTTATTATTCGACACAATTGATCCACATAGTTAGTATTTTGAACTCCAGACAATGCATCGCTTTAGCAATCGAATATAAACGTGAGTATAGTTCATGTTGTGTGTGTAAAGCACATTATACATACGAAAGTTACACAATGGACATTATAAATAGCTACTACCTATGAACTAGCATACATTTGAATTCAACTTAAGGTGGTTTAAAAAATCGAATTCAACATGAAGTCCATTCAATTATTTGAATTTGATATCATGGCATTTGTAAACCATACCTAAATTATGGGGGCACCAATCTTTGCTCTGATTTTGTACATAATAGCATATGTAGTCGTGTACAAAATAGATTCAAATTTAGCTCCTCCATTCCAAAATAATCGTAGTTATAGGATTTTCAAGTGTCAAAATTTCAAAATAAGCGGATAATTTAATGAGGTTTTCAAACATACAAGGTCAAATATAATGTTGTATATTTAGGTCAATCCTCATAGTTCAAGAGTACTCTAAACGTGAATGCTTGTGTTTCAAAATTTCGAACGAAGCGCCAAAAGAGCCTCTACTCGCCCGAAACCGCGTGAGACCGATGTTTGGTAGTACAAGGAAATTACTTTTCTAATAACTCCGACTCGTGAAACCTACCGGCCTGACGTCCAAAGGTCTAAATCGGGGTAGGTTTGTAGCTTCATCTAGACGCCACGCAACCGCATCCGAAAAACATTCATACACAATGGCCGCCTAAGCACACATGCGCGCGGCCGAAATCGCTCCCACCCACTATTTGGGACACCTGGGATTACCATCCTACCCCCGACCCGCAGTAGGTCCAAAATTTAAGAGGGGGGCAAAGTTTGTACTTTCCCCAAATTTCAAACAAGCGCGTCCCATTTCTGTTCAAAAAAGCAAAAAGACAAGCGCGTCCCAGACCGAAACAAGGTTCCCCCCACCTGTCCGATTCCCCATTCGTACTCCGTGGGCGCCAAAACTACCTCTCCACCAGCCGCGAAACCCCGGCGTCCTCCGTCCGCCACCCCATCCCACCCATCAACCGCCGCCCTCCTCCATCACGCCAGAGCCGATACCCCGATGTCGTCGTCCATCGCAACCTCAACCGCAACGCCCTCCATGGCTAGTAGTTGAAGCCGAGGCCGAGCCGTCCGTACCCAAGCCAGTTCAACCACGCCGTCCTGCGCCTCACCGCTGCTGCTCCAACTTCGCCACCCTCCACCGCACCGGAGCTGTTCCTGCTACGCCGTCCTTCACCGCCTCAGATCTGCTTCCCCTCCGCCGACATACGGCCACGGCAACACAGTCAACAATTTGGCCATGGGTTCGTCCAAGCCTGCACCCTCCAGAACATCGGTTTCCCCGGTAAAAAGAAGAAAATCGGCGTGACTTGTGGAGGTGAGCACACCGGTAACCGAAAAAGGTACCCCTCTTCCCTTATTCGTGCAAATCTTATGTCTCTTCTTGCACAGTATTCATCCCATAGAAGACACTAGTTGATCGCTTCTTCTTGATACTAGATGTTCCTAGTAACTCGCGATGCACAAGGTTTCTCCTCATATACTATTTCACCTTAGCTAAAGGTCCGTCGCCCCCCTGAATTTCAATTTCTGGCCACTTGATTCCCAATTAACGGAAGCATTCCCCGGCGTAACAGGCGCTAGTACGCCTATTACACCGGGGAAGCAGCGCCTTGGTGTTTATCTTAGGGGCGTGTACGGCCTAGAGCTACTGGCGCCCGATCTGGAGGTCGGCCGGGATTAAAGGGATGGCCTGGGGGCGCTGCCAAGCACGATGGTGGTGTGAGGTCGATGGGAGGGCGGGGCGGCGGAGGCAGGGGTCTGGGCCAGTGGTCGCTGGCGGTTCGAGAAAGATCGTCAACAGTGACTGGCAGGAGCTAAACGAAGGCCATCTGCCCGTTCCTTATAGATCAGACGGTTCATTAAAAAAATCGACTGACCTATTTATTTTCAGTCGACTGTTATCTTAGATATGACCACATGTGGTGGTGTGCTGGAGGAGTACCTGCATTTCCTGTGCTCATATATTACAAAATCATACAGAGTAGAATCTAATTTTGTTTGCCATGGAATGTTGTAGACCTATCATATGTCTCCTGTCATTTATTTTTTCAGCCACCTGCTATCTGCTACTTTTATAGTGCACTAGTTCTGCACACACTTCACCCTTACTCTCACTGTTATGTTTTTATGCAAGGGTATTTCAGACTCTGCTGCCATGAGAGAAGCCAAAAAGAAAAGAGAGAAGTCGCTCCAGTTTGGTGTGCGGGTAGGCAAGACACGTTTCAGCGCTCTAATGGTGTAGTGTCAGCAGATGGAGACGGTAAACGTAGCTCTAGAGTTGATGACCTCGCTCGCAATGAACCACCATCCCAGGTGAGGGAGTCCTGGATTAGGGGGTCTCCGGACAGCCGTACTATATCCTTTGGCCGGACTGTTGGACTATGAAGATACAAGATTGAAGACTTCGTCTCCTATCCGGATGGGACTCTACTTGGCGTGGAAGGCAAGCTAGGCAATACGGATATGGATATCTCCTCCTTTGTAACAGACCTTGTGTAACCCTAAACCTCTCCGGTGTCTATATAAACCGAAGGGTTTTAGTCCGTAGGACAACAACCATAACATACAATCATACCATAGGCTAGCTTCTAGGGTTTAGCCTCTCTGATCTCGAGGTAGATCTACTCTTGTACTACCCATATCATCAATATTAATCAAGCAGGACGTAGGGTTTTACCTCCATCAAGAGGGACCGAACCTGGGTAAAACATTGTGTCCCCTGCCTCCTGTTACCATCCGGCCTAGACGCACAGTTCGGGATCCCCTACCCGTGATCCGCCGGTTTTGACACCGACATTGGTGCTTTCATTGAGAGTTCCACTCTGTCGTCGCCGTTAGGCTTGATGGCTCCTACTATCATCGATAGCGATGCGGTCCAGGGTGAGACTTTTCTCCCCGGACAGATCTTCGTATTCGGCGGCTTTGCACTGCGGGCTAATTCGCTTGGCCATCTGGAGCAGATTGAAAGCTACGCCCCTGGCCGTCAGGTCAGATTTGGAAGTTTGAACTACACGGCCGACATCCGCGGAGACTTGATCTCCGACGGATTCGAGCCATAGCCGGATGCGCCGCACTATCACGATGGGTATGACCTAGCTCTAACGCCGAACAGTACCCCAGAGGCCGCGCCCGCATCAGCTCCGACCCTTAGCTCGGAGTCAACTGCGCCAATCGAGGACGGGTGGTTAGACACCGCTTTAGGGGCTGCAGTCTCAATGGCGATCGAGCCGAACACTAGCCTAATCCTCTGCGAAGCCCGTGATTCCAAGGTGCTGGACTCTTTTCTAGACTCCAAACCGTCTACGCCCCCGCCTATTGAATCCAATTGGGCGCCGATCATGGAATTCACCGCCGCGGATATCTTTCAGCACTCGCCCTTTGGCGACATTCTGAATTCACTAAGGTCTCTCTCTTTGTCAGGAGAGCCCTTGCCGGACTATGGCCAACAGGATTGGGATGCGGACGATGAAGAAATTCGACGCCCACCCACCACCCACTTCGTAGCCACTGTCGATGATTTAACCGACATGCTCGACTCGACTCTGAAGACATCGACGGTATGGATGACGATGTAGGAGACGAGCATGAACCAGCGCCTATAGGGCACTGGAAAGCCACCTCGTCATATGACATATACATGGTGGATACACCCAAAGAAGGCAATGGCGATGAGATAGCGGAGGAGGACCCCTCCAAGAAGCAACCCAAGCGCCGACGTCAGCGGCGCCGCTCTATGTCCCGCCAAACCAAAAGTGGTGATAACAGCATAGGAGATAATAACACTCCAGATAGTGCCAAAGACAACAACATTCCCCTCCAGCAAGATTCAGAGCAAGAGGATGGAGGAGCCAGCTCGCCTGAGAGAGCGGCAGATGGAGAGGAGGAGGATGACAATTACATGCCCCCTCTGAAGACGAGGCAAGCCTCGGCGACGATGAATTCGCCGTACCAGAGGATCCCGTCGAACAAGAGCGCTTCAAGCGCCGGCTTATGGCCACGGCAAATAGCCTGAAGAAAAAACAGCAACAGCTTCAAGCTGATCAAGATCTGCTAGTTGACAGATGGACTGAAGTCCTCGCGGCCGAGGAATAGAAACTCGAGCGCCCCTCCAAGAATTACCCAAAGTGCAGGTTACTACCCCGACTGGAGGAAGAAGCGTATGATACGGCTGATCGGCCACCTCGTGGCCGCGATAGAGAGGCATTCCAGCCAAAAGCTCAGCCTCCACCCCAATGCCATTCAAATAAAAAGGCATGGGGAGATACGCCAGACCTGCAAGACATATTGGAGGACAAAGCAAAGCATGCAAGATCGATCTATGGATCACGACGGCGCACCACTCTGCGAGACGATAAACGTCATGCCGGATACAGTAAAAGCAAATCCGGCCGGGCCGAACACAGCGGGCAAGACCCATTCGAGCTGCGTCGCGATATAGCCTAATACAGAGGCGCCGCACACCCCTTATACTTCATAGACGAAGTAATGGAACATCAATTCCCAGAAGGTTTCAAACCTGTAAATATTGAATCATACGACGGCACAACAGATCCCGCAGTATGGATTGAGGATTTCCTCCTCCACATCCACATGGCCCGTGGTGATGACTTACACGCCATCAAATACCTCCCACTGAAGCTCAAAGGACCAGCGCGGCATTTTGCCGAGGATGTTGTAGTTGATCCATGCATGCTATGTTATTGTTCTTGCCATGTATAGCTTGCATAATGTGTATTCTTGATGGGTGTATGCTTAGATTGTCATGACATGATCTGTAGTGAGTGCATCGAGCTCGTAAACATGCCTACTTGATATCTGTTTCAGCATGCTCCAGGTTTCACAAAGTCTGAGAACTGATTATGTTTTTGCCATGTTCACATGCTTGCAAATGTATTTTATGATCCCTTTTGGCTCAAGGTCACTAAGGGAATTTTGTTAAGCTCTTTCAGTAGCTCCATGCCATGCTTTACTTTGCCAAGTTCAGGTCCTGTAGCATATAGTTTTCATGCTCCAACGTGTGCTACCTAACCTGAAATTCCAGGCAAGTGTTAATTTCACAAAGTCTGAAATCTGTTTGTCAAATGCATTTTTGCCATGCTTGTTTGAACCTGTTAATGGATGAATTGGCCGTAGCTCAGTGTTCATATTTTGTTAAGCATCATGAATGGATCCCTGCCATGTATTTTGTTGCCATGTTTGGGTGCTGTAGCATGTTCATCTTATTGCATTTAGATGGCTACTTGCTGTAAATCGCAGAACGTGGTCATATTTGAATTGCTTGCCATTTCCAAACCGTAACTCCGATTCTGGCATTCTTTATATCATTTTCAAGAGATTTCATCTCATCTTTCCAGTGGCACACTTGGATTTCCATGTTGAGGCCAGGTTCATGCATTCCTTGTCAAATCTTGCATATGCATCACATATTGCATCCCGCATAGCATACCATCTTCGCATCATGTTGTTTGAGTTTGCACGTGGTTGATTGTGTCCTTGTTGCTTGTTTGTCTTGTTTAGGTAGAGCCGGGAGACGGGTTCACTAACGAGGAGCCCGTTGAGTTTGCTTTCGAGGATTCAGTCAACTCTGACAACTTTGCAGGCAAGATGATCATACCCTCGAAATCACTACTATCTTTGCTTCTCTAGATGCTCGCTCTTTTGCTATGCCTATGCTACGATGCCTACCACTTGCTTATCATGCCTCCCAAATTGCCATGTTCAACCTCTAACCCACCATGTCCTAGCAAACCGTTGATTGGCTATGTTACCGCTTTGCTCAGCCCCTCTTATAGCGTTGCTAGTTGCAGGTGAAGATTGGAGACCGTTCCTTGTTGGAACATTATTTACTTGTTGGGATATCATTATATTATCTTGTTATCTTAATGCATCTATATACTTGGTAAAGGGTGGAAGGCTCGGCCTCTCGCCTAGTGTTTTGTTCCACTCTTGCCGCCCTAGTTTCCGTCATATCGGTGTTATGTTCCCGGATTTTTGCGTTCCTTACGCGGTTGGGTGATAATGGGAACCCCTTGATAGTTTGCCTTGATTTAAAGCTTTTCCAGCAATGCCCAACCTTGGTTTTACCATTTTCCACCTAGCCTCTTTTTCCCTTGGGTTTCCGGAGCCCGAGGGTCATCTTATTTAAACCCCCCCGGGCCAGTGCTCCTCTGAGTGTTGGTCCAACCGAGTGATGTCCGGGGCTACCAGGGGCAACTCTGGGCTGGCCTACCCGACATTTGGCTCATCTGAGTGTGCCCCGAGAACGAGATATGTGCAGCTCCTATCGGGATTTGTCGGCACATTTGGGCGGTGTTGCTGGATTTGTTTTAACTGGTCGAAGTGTCTTGTAGAACCGGGATACCGAGCCTGATCGGAATGTCTCGGGAGGAGGTCTATTCCTTCGTTGACCGTGAGAGCTTGTCATGGGCTAAGTTGGGACTCCCCTGCAGGGATTTGAACTTTCGAAAGCCGTGCCCACGGTTATGGGCAGATGGGAATTTGTTAATGTCTGGTTGTAGATAACTTGAACCTTAACTTAATTAAAATGAATCAACTGAGTGAGTTGCCGTGATGGTCTCTTCTCGGCGGAGTCCGGGAAGTGAACACGGTGTTGGAGTAATGCTTGCCGCAGGTTGCCCTCTAGTTATCCGTTCGTGCTTTGCCTTCTCTTCTCACTCTCTTTCGCGAATAGGTTAGCCACCATATATGCTAGACGCTTGCTGCAGCTCCACATATTTTACCTTGCCTTACCTATAAGCTTAAATAGTCTTGATTATGAGGGTGCGAGATTGCTGAGTCCCTGTGGCTCACAGATTACTTCCAAACCAGATGCAGGGCCTGATGATTCCGTTCCAGATGACGCGCTTGAGCTCAAGTGGGAGTTCGACGAGGACTCACGCCGTTACTATGTGTCTTTCCCCGATGATCAGTAGTGGTGCCCAGTTGGGGTGATCGGGACCGTGTCGCATGTTGGGTTTATCTTTCATTTTGGTGCCTTAGTCGGGCCATGAGTGTTTGAATGTTGTAATGCTATTTATGTACTTTGATTGACGTGGCGAGTGTAAGCCAACTATGTATCTCCTCTTTTATTATCTATATTACATGGGATGTTGTGAAGATTGCCTAAGTTGCGACATTGCTTTCAATGCGGTTATGCCTCTAAGTCGTGCCTCGACACGTGGGAGCTATAGCCGCATCGAGGGCATTACAAGTTGGTAATCAGAGCCTTCCCCGACCTTAGGAGCCCCCATTGCTTGATCGTTTTTAGCAGCCATTGTTGAGTCTAGAAAAATGTTTTGAGTCATTTAGGAATTATATATCGGAGAGTTTAGGAATTCTTTTTACTCCCCAGTCTTCTCATTGCTCTGGTAAGGCATCCTGACGTAGAGTTTTGACTCTTCTCTTCTCAAATTTCACTAAAAAAAATTAGGATCACGCGGGTATCTTGGAATCGTTCCGATGGTTTTGTGACGAGAACATTGTTCTTGGTGCCTCCTGACTTTAGGGGTTGTGGCAGTGTCCCGGGGAGTTGAGCTCCGAGGTGTTGTCATCACAATTTTATCGTTGCAGTTCTGGAATACCTGAGTTTAGTACGCCGACATCGAAAATCTCTTTTATGCAGTTTGTTAGTGAGTAACCTCGACGCCACCCAGTACTGGGGCGGGAGTTCGGGAGTATCGCCATAACTTGTATAGCGGATGCTTTTCGAAGGTTGAGGTAGATGGTTTCCGAAGTTTTTCTTGGTTATGTGTTGAAGGATGGATACAGCTGGATGTAGGATTTGCTAGATTTGGGTGAGATATTATGCTTCCCCTGTATCCCCAACACCTGATTGCATAACCGGAAAGGTTCGGGAGTTTCATAGGTGGGAATTCTTGTAGCTCTAGTTCTTCTTCCACGGATATTTTGTTTGAGATTGGGATTTCTTACCGAGTATTCGTTCTTGATTCGTACGTTGTTGATTTATTCCTCTAACTAAATTCCAAGTGGCTTCTCAATTTATGGATATGTGACCATTTCAAGTGGAATGCATTCGTTCTTATGTTCGGATGTGAAGACTTTATGTTGCAATTTCATCCCGTTGGATTCAGCTTCATTTTATCTGTCAATGTGCTAACGGTTGTCA